>NC_072473.1:25128181-25428181 GCF_027574615.1 Eptesicus fuscus
AAAAAGTTTTTCTTTGTGCAGAATAAAATAGGGCAGTGACTGCAGAGTTGTGAGAAAGGAAAAAAAGACTGTCAAAGAAAACGGATATTAGGACTGTTGAAACCTGTTCTCAAGAATGTCCTGAAACACTTATGTCTTTGACTTTGCTATTGATCCAGATTATTATTACTATTCTTTGCATTGGGGAAAATCACTTTCATATTTAACTGTAAGGAATAGTTTTGGAAAAGTAAGTCATGACCAAGACAAACTGCCCACTGATGATAATTCCACAGAAAAAGTAATGTATCCAACGTAGGACACGAGATGTCTGAGTTATTTGGACTGCACGCCTATTGAGAAAACTTTGAAGATTCCACTTTGTGATCTATCCAAGCCATAGTTATCAAAGATTAAATTGTAGGTGTATAATGCATTTCATATTCTTAGTATCCAAGAGGGATAAACAAGCCTCCAAAGAATTATGTATCATATGTGCTATATATTAAAATGTTTCCAAGAGCATCTGCAATTTTGTTTTACATGTCTTGGTCATTTATAAAACTACTGTGATCTGTATCTTAAGAAAAGTCATTATCTTGATCATTTTTAAAACTCAAAAATGAAGAAGTCCTTAGTAAATTTTCAAATTGAGACATTAAAATTTATGTGAAAGTACAAAGAAAACAAACTATTTCTAACACTCTCATATACTTGAAAACTTTTGTTTTACTTGCTCTCTGTTTTCATTTAACATTAAAGGCAGAAGACTGGTTGGACTTCATAACGTAAGAACTGTTAAGTGACAATTGTCAAGTAAAAGGAGGTCCTACATTTATAAATGAACAATTATACCTCCAACCTTTAAAGGTTTTAAACCTCAGAATCCACCTCAGTATCTGAAGTTTCCCTCTGTGTTCTCTTGTTATTGGTTATGCACCAGCATTTGAGATAATACAACTTCTTGTTCTGTGTTTTTAAAAAGTGCAAATGGCCAATAATCATAAAAAATTACCAACCCCTCTAATAATCAGAGAAGTCCAAACAAAAATAATGGTGAGAAAATTCCATTTGCAATCATATTGGTTAAGAGCAAAGCTGGACAATACAAAATATTGATGAGAGATGGGATGAAGAAATGGGTACTTTGTTTTTGTGTGTGTTTTTTCAAGAAAATAAAGGTTTTAAATTTAATAATATTACCAAACCTGTAGTAACATAATTATAATATCACAAAAGTGTACAGAATATTAACAATCTGCAAATAACAGGATTACTTCTATTCTATTTTTTCCTCTGGCTCTATTTTGGTTCATCAGTTTATGTTGTTCACTATATTCCACAAATGAGTGAGATCATGTGATATTTATCTTTCTCCAACTGGCTTATTTCACTTAGAAAAATGTTCTCCAGGTCCATCCATGCTGCTGCAAAAGTCAAGAGTTTCTTCTTTTTTTCGTGTTTTTTTTTTAATTTCAAGAAAAACGACTTTAAATATCATAATGTAACATGCAATGAACCTTAATATTTCAAGAAAATTACCTTAAATATAATAATGTTACATGCAATAAACTATTCAAGAAAGATGATCTTACATATAATAATATTACATATAATAAACATTAATATTTCAAGAATAAAAGGATTTTAAGTATAATATTATCAAAACTGTACTAACATAGTATGATATCACAAAAGATATAGGAAATATTGAAAATCTGCAAATAACAGGATTACTTCTATTATATTCTAGAATATTTTCCCCCTCTGGCTCTATTTTTGTTCATCAGTTTATGTTGTTCATTATATTCCTAAAATGAGTGAGATCATATGATACTTATCTTTCTCTGACTGGCTTATTTTGCTTAGCATGATGCTTTTAAAATCTATTTTGTCAGATATGAGTATTGCTGCTCCAGCTTTTTTTTTCTTCTCCATTTGCATGGGTAATTTTTTCCCATCCTTTCACTTTCATCCTCTGTGTGTCTTTTGTTTTGAAGTGGGTCTCTTGTACAAAACTTACAGTTGGGTCATGTTTTTGTATCAGTTCAGCTACCTTATGCCTTTTGATTGGAGCATTTAATCCATTTATATTTAGGGTTATTATTGAGAGGTACTTATTTATAGCCATTTTAATTCTGTATGGCTATGTTTCTCTCTCTGTTTCTTCTCAGCAATCCCTTACAGCAATCCCTTTAGCATTTCTTGTAATGCTGGCTTGGTGGTGATGAACTCCTTTAGCCTTTTTTTTGGTCTGGAAAGCTCTTTATTTGACCATCTATTTTGAATGATAGCCTTGCTGAATATAGTAATCTTGGTTTCAGATTCTTGCTTTCCATTACCTTGAGTACTTCATGCCATTCTCTTCTGGCCTGTAGATTTCTGATGAGATATCAGGTGTCAGCCTTATGGGAACTCCTTTGTAGGTAACAGTTTTCTTTTCTCTTGCTGCCTTTAAAATTTTCCCTTTTTCTCTAATTTTTGGCATTTAATTATGATGTGTCTGGGTGTGGGTCTGCTTGGGTTCATCTCGTTTGGAGATCTTTGTGCCTCCTGAACTTGTGTGACTTTTTCCTTTACCAGGTTAGGGAAATTTTCTATCATTATTTCTTCAAACACATTCTCTATTCCTTTCTCCCTTTCTGCCTCTTCTGGCATACCTACGATTCTAATATTGTTAGGTTTCACATTGTCCCACAGCTCTCTTTAGCTATCATCCTGTTTTTTAATTGTTTTTCGTTTTTGTTCTCTAATTGAGTGATATTTTCTTTTTTTTTTCTTTTTTTTTAATACATTTTATTGATTTTTTACAGAGAGAAAGAGAGAGGGATAGAGAGTTAGAAACATTGATGAGAGAGAAACATCGATCAGCTGCCTCTTGCACACCCCCTACCGGGGATGTGCCCACAACCAAGGTACATGCCCTTGACCAGAATCGAACCTGGGACCCTTGAGTCCGCAGGCCGACGCTCTATCCACTGAGCCAAACCGGTTTCGGCTTGAGTAATATTTTCAACTCTATCTTCTAATTCACTGATTTGATCCTCAGCTTCCCCTAATTTGCAGTGTATTCCTTCTCATGTGTTCTTTATTTGTGTTATGTCA
This sequence comes from Eptesicus fuscus, assembly GCF_027574615.1. Classification (NCBI taxonomy): domain Eukaryota; kingdom Metazoa; phylum Chordata; class Mammalia; order Chiroptera; family Vespertilionidae; genus Eptesicus; species Eptesicus fuscus. Next base: position 25,131,266 of record NC_072473.1, read on the forward strand.
TTCTTTATCTCAGACTGTTATTTTTTCATAGTCACTGTATCTTTTTTTTCATACTGTTGAGCATTTTTATCATCATTACTCTGAACTCTATTTCAGATAAATCTCTTATCTCTGCTTCATTTATCTCTTCTTCTGGATAATTCACTAGTTGTTTTTCATTTAGGGGTTGTTTCTTTGTTTTCTCATTTTGGTTGTCTGTTTGGGTTTGTGACTATGTTTTAGATATATCCTCTACACCTCTCAATCTCTAGTGAAGGACAGTGTTAAAGGCTGTTTCTGACTAATTGGATAAGGCAAAGGCTCAAAGCCTCCAGAGATCACCTCTGTCTACAGATGGATAGAATTCTGACTTGAATTGCCCCCAGGCAATCATCCTCATGTGTGGCTAGAATTTTTTCAATAGGATTGAAAACACAACAATCCAAAATCTATGGGACACAGTGAAAGCAATCCTGAGAGGGAAGTTCCTAGCATTACAGGACTACCTCAAAAAAACAAACAAACAACAATAAAAACAAACAAACAAACAAACTAGTAATAAATTATCAACCCTGAAATGTAAAGAATTAGAAAGAGAGCAACAAGAAAGGCCTAGAGTTAGCGGGAGGAAGAAAATAATAAAGATCAGAGCAGAAATAAATGACAGAGACACACACACAAAAAAAGATCAATAAAACCAAGAGCTTGTTCTTTGACAGGATAAACAGGATTGATAAACCTCTAGCCAGGATCACAAAGAAGCAAAGGGAGAGGACCCAAATAAACAAAATCAGAAATAAAAGAGGCAAAATAACAACAGGCACCACAGAAATACAAAGGATTGTAAAAAAAAAAAAAAGTACTATGAACAACTCTATTCCAACAAACTAGTCAACCAGAAGAAATGGACAAATTCCTAGAAAAATAAAAACTTCCAAAACTCGCCGGAACCGGTTTGGCTCAGTGGATAGAGTGTTGGCCTACGGACTGAAGGGTCCCAGGTTCGATTCCAGTCAAGGGCATGTACCTTGGTTGCGGGCACATCCCCAGTAGAGGGTGTGCAAGAGGCAGCTGATCAATGTTTCTCTCTCATTGATGTTTCTAACTCTCTATCCCTCTCTCTTCCTCTCTGTAAAAAATCAATAAAATATATTTAAAAAAAACAACAACACAAACCTTCCAAAACTCAATCAGGAGGAATTAAAAAATCTGAATAAGCTGATAACTATGGAGGAAATTGAAGCAGTCATCAAAATACTTCCAGCAAACAAAATCCCTGGGCCAAACAAAAGCCCTGGGCCAAACAGCTTCACAGGGGAGTTTATCAAACATTCAAAGAAGAACCAAGACCTATTCTCCTCAGATTATTCCAAAAAGTTCAAGAGGAAAGTACACTTCCGAATTCTTTCTATGAAGCCAGCATTACCCTAATCCCAAAACCAGATAAAGACACTACAGAGAAAGAGAATTACAGGCCAATACCTCTGATGAACATAGATGCTAAAATCCTCAACAAAATCCTATCAAATTGGATCCAGCATTACATTAGAAAGATCATACACCATGGCCACGTGGGATTTGTCCCAGGGATGCAAGGCTAGTACAATATCCACAAATCAATAAACATGATACATCACATAAACAAATTGAGAGACAAAAATCAAATAATCATATAAATTAAATCAGAAAAAGCATTTGACAAAATCCAACACCCTTTCTTGATAAAAACTCTCAGCAAAGTCAGAAGACAGGGATCATACCACAACATAATAAAAGCCTTATATGATAAACCTAAGCCAACATCATATTCAATGGGAAAAAACTAAAACCATTTCTCCTAAGAACAGGAATAAGAAAGGGATGCCCACTCCTGTTCAAAATAGTAATGGAAGTGCTAGCCATAGCAATTAGGCAAGAAGAATAAATAAAAGGCATCCAAATTGGAAAAGAAGAAGTAAAACTGTCATTATTCACAGATGACATGATATTGTACACAGAAAACCCTAAAGACTCCATCAAAAAATGACTAGATTTAATAAATGAATTAGGCAATATCTCAGGATATAAAATTGACACCCAGTAATCTATATCTTTTTTATTCACCAATAATGAACTCACAGAAAGAGAAACAAAGAAACAAACAAACAAAAATCCTATTTTCCATTGCACAAAAGAAAAAAAAAATCAAGGTACCTAGGGATAAACTTAACTAAGGAGGTAAAAGATCTGTACTAAGAAAACTACAGGACATTTTAAACAGAGATAGAGGAAGACATAAACAAATGGAATAATATATCTTATTTATGGATTGGTAGAATCAATATCATTAAAATGTCCATACTACCCAAAGTAATCTATAGATTCAATGCACTCCCCGTTAAAATACCAACAGCATATTTCACAGTCCTAGAAAGAATTTTCCAAAAATTCATCTGGAATAATAAAAAAAAAGACCCTGAATAGCCACAGCAATTTTGAGAAAGAAGAACAAAGTTTGTGGGATCACAATACCAGATATCAAACTATATTACAAAGCCACTGTTCTCAAATCTGCCTGGTACTGGCACAAGAACAAACATATAGACCAATGGACAGAACAGAAAAGCCAGAAATCTACCCAAGCCATTATGCTCAATTAATATTTGACAAAGGAGGCAAGAGCGTACAATGGATTCAAGGCAGTCTTTCAGTAAATGGTGTTGGAAAAAATTGAACAGATACATGCAAAAAAAATGAAACTAGACCCCAACTTACCCCATACACACACACACAAAGAAAACACCTCAAATGGATAAAGGACTTCCATGTAAGATAGGAAACCATAAAAATCTTAGAAGAATCCATAGGCAGCCAAATAACAGACATATGTTGTAGCAATATCTTTACCAATACAGCTCCTAGGGTAATGGAAACTAAGGAGAAAATATACAAATGGGACTACATCAAAATAAAAAGTTTCTGCACTGTAAAAGAAACCATCAACAAAACAATAAGAAAGCCCACTGCATGAGAGAACATATTTGCCAATGTTATATCTGATAAGGGTATAATCTCCAAAATTTATAAGAACCTCATACTTCTTAACAAAAGGCAGATAAACAATCCTATAAAGAAATGGCAAAGGACTTAAATAGACCCTTTTTGAAAGTGGACCTACAGAAGGCCATGAAAGATATGAAAACATGCTCAAAGTCACTAATCATCTGAGAGATGCAAATCAAAACAACAATGCGATACCATCTCACACCTGTCAGAATGGCTACCATCAATAAATTGACAAATGACAAGTGCTGGCGAGGATGTGTATAAAAAGGAAGCCTTGCCGAAACCGGTTTGGCTCAGTGGATAGAGCGTCAGCCTGCGGACTCAAGGGTCCCGGGTTCAATTCCGGTCAAGGCATGTACCTTAGTTGCGGGCACATCCCCAGTAGGGGGTGTGCAAGAGGCAGCTGATTGATGTTTCTCTCTCATCGATGTTTCTGGCTCTCTATCCCTCTCTCTTCCTCTCTGTAAAAAATCAATAAAATATATTAAAAAAAAAAAAAGGAAGCCTTGTGGACTGCTGGTGATAATGCATACTGATGGAAAACTGTATGGAGTTTCCTCAAAAATTAAAAATGTAACTTCCATTTGACCCAGTAATCCCATTTCTAGTAATATATCACAAGAAATCAGAAACACCTATCAGAAAGGATATATGCACCCCTATGTTCATAACAGCACAATTTATTATAGCTAAGATTTGGAAATAGCCTAAGTGCCCATCAGCAGATGAGTGGATTAAAAAACTGAGGTACATCTACACAATGAAATAATATGCTGCAGTAAAAAGAAGGAGTTCTTACCATTTGAAACAGCATGGATGGACATGGAGAGCATTATGCTAAGCAAAATAAGCCAGTTGGAGAAGGATAAATATCACATGATCTCACTCATTTATAGAATACTAGAGGCCTGGTGCATGAAATTCATGCACGGGGGCGGGGGGGTGTCCCTCAGCCCAGCTTGCACCCTCTCTAATCTGGGACCCCTCGAGGGATGTCCAACTGCCTGTTTAGGCCCAATCCCACTGGACATTTCCTCTGACAATCCAGGACTGCTGGCTCCCAACTGCTTGCCTGCCTGCCTTCCTGATTTCCCCTATCTGCTTCTGCCTGCCAGCCTGGTCACCCCCTAACCACTCCCATGCCAGCCTGATTGATGTTTAACTGCTCTCCTGCCAGCCTGTTTGCCCCCAACTTTCCTCCTCTGCCGGCCTGGTCACCCCTAACTGCCCTCCTCTGCAGGGTTGATCGCCTCCAACTGCCCTCCCTTGCAGGCCTGGTCCTCCCCTACTGGCCATCTTGTGGTGGCCATCTTGTGTCCACATGGGGGCAGGATCTTTGACCACATAGGAGCAGCTATCTTGATCTTGTGTGTTGGAGTGATGGTCAATCTGCATATTACTCTTTTATTAGATAGGATAGAGGCCTGGTACAGGAGTGGGGACCAGCTGGTTTGCCCTGAAGGGTGTCCCGGATCAGGGTGGGGTTCCCTTGGGACATGGAGAGGCCTGGGCAAGGGGCCTGTGGTGGTTTGCAGGCCAGCCACACCGCCTGGTGACCCAAGCAGAGGCCCTGGTATCTGGAATTTATTTACCTTTTACAATTGAAACTTTGTAGCCTGGAGCGGAGCCAAGCCTCCTGCTCAATCCGTGACTGCCACCATTTCTGTTTGGATTTGTTTACCTTCTATAATTGAAACTTTGTATCCTTGAGTGGGGGCCTGGGCCCACCAGAGTGTGTGGAAAGCTTGGCTTCCTCTGTTGCCGGGGAAGCATATTGGTTGGGGTTAATTTGCATACTCACCCTTCTGGTAGCCATATTGGTTGGGGTTAATTTGCATACTCACCCTGATTGGCTGGTGGGCGTGGCTTGGCTGGTGGGCGTGGCTTATGTAGCAGAGTGATGGCTAATTTGCATATTACTCTTTTATTAGAGAGGATAATGAACAACATAACTGATGAACAAAAACAGATCCAGAGACAGAGAAGCATCAAACAGATTATCAAACATTAGATGGAATGCAGTGGAGGAATTGGGGGTGGGGGTAAGACATCAACCAAGGACTTGTATGTATGCATATAAGCATAACCAACTGACATAGACACTAGGGGTGTGAGGGCATGTGCGTGGGGGGTGGGAGGTGGCTGGCGGGAGATCAATGGGGGGGGGGGAAAGGACACATATGTAATACTATATGTAATATTTTAAACAATAAAGAATTTTTTAAAAAATATAATTTATCATACCCTCTCCAGAAAATAGTAAACTACTATCAGTTATCCTAATACATGCAAATGTATTGACAGTTATTACTGAAATCATTGTATTGTTTCAATAAACATACGCTAGCCCTAACTGGTTTGGCTCAGTGGATAGAGCGTTGGCCTGAGGTCCCAGGTTTGATTCCAGTCATGGGCATGTACCTTGGTTGCGGGCACATCCCCAGGAAGCAGCTGATCGATGTTTCTCTCTCATTGATGTTTCTAACTCTCTATCCCTCCCCCTTCCTCCCTGTAAAAAATCAATAAAATATATCTTAAAAAAAAAAAACATATGCTAAAAATATAGTTAATGTCTTGTAGAGAATATCATTTTAAAATTTAAGACATTGAAAAATGATCCTTCTACTCAAAATATGAGAATCACTGAAACCAATAGATTCTTAGAATATACTTTATGCTAATATAATCGCACTATTTTTAAATTTATATAGTCATCTTCTTAATAGCACATTTTTTGTCTCCCCAGCTCATCCAATGAAACCCTTGAAAGAGCTCTCAGGAGCCAGTTGGCTGACTTGAGCACAATTTGAAATGATAAGATTGATAGGCAGCCATTATTAGGAACTCAACACTACCCCAGGCATCTAACATATCGCAACATATTCAATCTCTGCTAGAAATGCATGAGGAAAGTACTATTACTAGCTCCATTTTATAGATGATAAGACCGAAGCACAAATTCACCCAATAGCAAATGGCACGGATGAGATCCAAACCTAGGCCTTCTACTCCTGGTATTGCCCATTTAGAGGATATTACTTCTTCAGTTACAATGTCACTTATCTAATAGAAATACATTATATCTAAGGGGAAAGCAAGGACAAGAGAGATTTGGTGACTTTCCCAATGTCATAGTGCAATATGGTAGCAGATTTAGACCTAAAACCCTATTTGGGAACTCATCGTATATAACAAAAAGATAATATGAAAATCAATCAAATGGTGGAACAACCAGTCACTATGACATGCACTGACCACCAGGGTGCAGACGCTCAATGCAGGAGCTTCACCCTGGTGGTCAGTGTGCTCCCACAGGGAAAGCGCTGCTCAGCCAGAAGCCAGGTTCATGGCTGGCGAGCACAGCAGCAGTGGCAGGAGCCTCTCCTGCCTCCACGGCAGCACTAAGGATGTCCAACTGCCGGCTTAGGCCCACTCCCCGGGCAGCGAACCTAAGCTGTCAGATGGACATCCCCCGAGGGCTCTGGGACTGTGAAAGGGCACAGGCTGGGCTGAGGTGCCCGCCCCCCAAGTGCATGATTTTTCTGCACTAGGCCTCTAGTAGTACAACAATGTTTCATTTGAACCACCATGAGATTGGAATGTGGGCATTGGCAACTTTTACTTTCTTTAGCCTTGTTTCCTATTTTATTAGCTAAAAGGCATTTATTTTCTCATCTTCAACAAACTTTTTTCTTTAACATGTTTTGGGTTTCTTTACCAATCCTCCCCTTTATCCCATCAAATTAATATTGCTTTCCAAACTACACTTTAAAAATATTCATCCATATGAATTTATCTAAAAATGTACATTTCTGTCAAATCCTTTATTTAAGGAGGGAGGGAATAAGTAAATCACAGAGTAACATTGAAAATTAGCAACAAATACATAATGAATGGAGCAGTGAAGTAACATTATATTATGTCATTGGTTAAGTACAACAAAATGATTCCAATTCTAAGAGAAAAGTTACTCTTCCAGTTAGGGAAAAATGAAGTATATTTTGGTGTGTAGAGTATGCTTATAAATGTTAGCTATTAGACAGCTTAATGATAATATCATGATAGTATAGCCCCTCTCATGTACAGATGTAGTCTTTAACAGCTCTTTTCCTGGCTTTCCTGTGTGTGTGTGTGTGTGTGTGTGTGTGTGTGTGTGTGTGTGTGTACATTTTCTATTTTTTCCACTTTTTATTAAAGTATTATATGTATACATATGTTACCATTGCCCCCCCACCCCACTCCCATACATGCCCTCACCCCCCAGTGTTTTGCATCCATTGGTTATGCTTATATGCATGCATACAGGTCCTTCAGTTGATCTCTTATCTCCCCCCAATCTCCTTAACTTTCCCACTCTAATTTGACTGTCTGTTTGATGCTTTACTGCCTCTATATCTATCTTTTAGTTCATAAGTTTATAATGTTCTTTATTACCCATAAATGAGTGAAATCATGTGGAATTTTTCTTTCATTGACTGGCTTATTTCACTTAGCATAATGTTCTCCAGTTCCATCCAGGCTGTTGCAAATGGTAAGAATTCCTTCTTTTATGGCAGCATAGTAGTCCATTGTGTAGATGTATCATAGTTTTCTGATCCAGTCATCTGCTGATGGGCACCTAGGCTGTTTCCAAATCTTAGCTATTGTAAATTGTGCTGCTATGAACATAGGGTTGCATATATCCTTTCTGATTCATGTTTCTACTTTCTTAGGATATATTTCTAGGAGTGGGATTACTGGGTCAAATGGGAGTTCCATTTTTAGTTTTTTGAGGAAACTCCATACATTTCTCCACAGTAGCTGCACCAGTCTGCATTCCCACCAGCAGTGCACGAGGGTTCCTTTTTCTCCACAATCTTTACAGCACTTGTTGTTTGTTGATTTGTTGATAATAGCCATTCTGACAGGTGTGAGATGGTACCTCATTGTCGTTTTTATTTGCATCTTTCTGATAATTAGTGACTTTGAGCATGTTTTCATGTGTCTCTTGGCCTTCCTTCTGTCTTCTTTTGAAAAGATTCTATTTAGGTCCTTTGCCCATTTTTTATTGGATCATTTATCTTCCTTTTATTAAGTTGTATAAGTTGCCAATAGATGTTGGAGATTAAACCTTTATCAGTGATAACATTTCCAAATATGTTGTCCCATACAATGGGTTTTCTTGTTGTCTTGTTGATGGTTTGTTTCTTTTGCTGTGAAAAAGCTTTTTATTTTGAGGTAGTCCCATTTGTTTTTTTTTTTTAATATATTTTATTGATTTTTCACAGAGAGGAATAGAGAGTTAGAAACATCGATGAGAGAGAAACATCGATCAGCTGCCTCTTGCACACCCCCTACTGGGGATGTGCCCAGCAACCAAGGTACATGCCCTTGACCAGAATCGAACCTGGAACCCTTGAGTCTGCAGGCCAACGCTCTATCCACTGAGCCAAACCGGTTTCAGCTGTTTAATTTCTCTTTAGCTTCCATTGCCCTAGGAGGAGTATCAGTGAAGAAATTCTTTCGGCATATATCTGAGATTTTGTTGCCACTGGAATCCTCTAGTATTTTTATGGTTTCCGATCTTATGTTTAAGTCCTGTATCCATTTTGAATTTATTTTTGTGTATGCTGTAAGTTGGTGATGTAGTTTCATTTTTTTTGCATTTATCTGTCCAATTTTCCCAACACCATTTATTAAAGAGACTGTCTTGACTCCATTGTATGTTCATGCCTCCTTTGTCAAATATTAATTGAGCATAATGGTTTGGGTCGATATCTGGATTCTCTATTCTATTCCATTGGTCTATGTCTGTGCTTGTGCTAGTACCAGACTGTTTTGAGAACAGTGGCTTTGTAATACAGCTTGAAATCTGGTATTGAGATGCCACCTACTTTGTTCTTCTTTCTCAGGATTGCTGTGGCTATTCGTGGTCTTTTTTTATTCCTGATGAATTTTTGGAGAGTTCTTTCTAGGTCTGTGAAATAAGCCATTGGTATTTTCATGGGGAGTGCATTGAATCTATAGATTGCTTTGGGTAGTATGGACATTTTAATGATGTTGTTTCTACCAATTCATGAACATGGTATGTTCTTCCATCTGTTTACGTCTTCCTATATCTCTTTTTTCAGTGTCTGTAGTTTTCCACATATAGGTCTTTTACCTCCTTAGTTAAGTTTATTCCTAGGTATCTTAATTTTTTTGGTGTGATGGTAAATGGGAATGATTTTTAGTCTCCCTTTCTGTAAGTTCACTATTGGTGTATAGAAATGCCATAGATTTCTTGGCATTAATTTTGTATCCTGCTACATTGCCGAATTAATTTATTAAGTCTATTAGTTTTTTTATGGAGTCTTTCGAGATTTTTTTATGTTCAATATAATGTAATCTGCAAATCAGGACACCTTTACTTCTTCTTTTCCAATTTGGATGCCTTTTATTTTTTCTTCTTGTCTAATTGCAATGGCTAATACTTCCAGTACTATGAGAGTGGGCATCCCTGTCTTGTTCCTGTTCTTAGGGGAAATGGTTTCAGTTTTTGCCCATTCAGTATGATGTTAGCTGTGGGTTTATTATATATGGCTTTTTTATGTTGAGGTATGATCTTTCTATTTTCACCTTGTTGAGATTTTTTATCAAGAAAGGATGCTGTATTTTGTCAAATGCTTTTTCTGCATCAATTGATATGACTATGTGATTTTTATCTCTCAGTTTGTTTATGTAATATATCACGTTTATTGATTTGCAGATATTGTATCATCCTTGCATTCCTGGGATAAATCTTACTCGGTCATGGAGTATGATCTTTCTGATGTACTGCTGGATCCGATTTGCTAGAATTTTGTTGAGCATTTTGGCATCTATGTTCATGAGGGATATTGGCCTATAATTCTCTTCCATTGTGTTGTCTTAATCTTGTTTTGGTATTAGGGTAATGCTGGCTTCATAGAAGGAACTTGGAAGTGTTCCTTCCTCTTGAATTTTTTGGAATAGTCTGAGAAGGATAGGTTATAGTTCTTCTTTGAATGTTTGGTAAAACTCCCCTGTGAAGTCATCTGGCCCTGGGCTTTTGTTTGCCAGAAGCTTTTTGATGACTGCTTTGATTTCTTCCATAGTTATTGGCCTATTGAGCTGTTTAGATTCTTCCTGATTGAGTTTTGGAAGGTTATAATTTTCTAGGAATATGTCCATTTCCTCCAGGTTGTCCAGTTTGTTGGAGTAAAGTTGTTCATAGTATTTTTTAACAATCATTTGTATTTCTGTGGGGTCTGTTGTTATTTCACCTCTTTCATTTCTGATTTTGTTTATTTGGCTCTTCTTTCTTTGCTTCTTGGTGAGCTTGGCTAGAGGTTCATCAATCTTGTTTATCCTTTCAAAGAACCAGCTCTGGGTTTTGTTGATGTTTTGTATTGTTTCTCTGGTCTCTATGTCGTTTATATCCGCTCTGATCTTTATTATTTCCTTCCTTCTGCTTACACTGGGCTTTTCTTGTTGCTCTCTTTGTAACTCTTAGAGTTGTAGGGTTAGTGAATTTATTACCATTGTTTCTTGTTTATTGCAGTAGGCTTGTAGAGCTATGAACTTCCCTCTCAAGACTATTTTCACTGTGTCAAATAGATTTTGGATTGTTGTGTTTTCATTGTCAGTTGTTGCCATGATGTTTTTTATTTCTTCCTTGATCTCTCTGGTAACCTAGTCATTGTTTAATAGCATGCTGTTTAGTCTCTATGTGTTTGATTTTTTTGGATTGTTTTTATTGTAGTTGATTTTCAGTTTTATGCCACTGTGATCTGAGAAGATGTGTGATATGATTTCTATCTTCTTGAATTTGAAGAGACTTTGCCTATGTCCCAGCATATGGTCTATCTTTGAAAATGACCCATGTGCACTTGAGAAGAATGTATATTCTGTGGATTTGGGGTGAAATGTTCTGAAGATGTTAATTAATTCCATCTGTTCTAGTGAGTCATTTAGGATTGCTGTTTCTTTGCTGATTTTTTTTTTAGAGAATTTGTCCAATGGTGATAGTGGGGTATTAAAGTCTCCTACTATGATTGTATTACTGTCAATCTCTCCCTTGATATCCTCCAGGAGTTTTTTTTATGTATTTGGGTGCTGCTGTATTGGGTGCATATATGTTTACCAGAGTTATTTCTTCTCATTGGATTGCTCCCTTTAGTATTATGAAGTGGCCTTCCTTATCTATTGTTATATCCATCACTTTGAGATCTATTTTTTCAGATATAAGTATTGCAACCCAGAGTTTTTTTTCATTTCCATTCGCCTGAAAAATATTTTTCCATCCCTTTACCCTCAGTGTGTGTGTGTCTTTTTTTCTGACGTGGGTTTCTTGTGGACAGCATATATATGGGTCTTGTTTTCTTATCCAATCTGTCACCCTAAGTCTTTTGATTGCAGCACTTAATCCATTTACATTTAAAATTATTATTGATAGGTACTTATTTGTCGCCATTTTTATTCTTTACCCCTGTTTTCCTTTTTTGTTTCGTATTTCTTATTCTTACAGCAGACCCTTTAGCATTTCTTGCATTGTTGGTTTGGTGGTAATAAATTCCCTTAGCCCATTTTGTCTGTGAAGCTCCTGATTTCACCTTCAATTTTGATTGATAGCTTTGCTGGGTATGCTATTCTTGGATTCAGACCCTTCCTTTGCATGATTTTGTATATTTTATTCCATTCCCTTCTGGCCTGATGAGTTTCTGTTGAGAAATCAGTTGCTAGTCTAATGGGGGTTCCTTTGTATGTAACTTTCTGTCTCTCTCTGGCCGCTTTTAAGATTCTTACTTTGTTGTTGGTGTTTGCCAATTTAATTATAATGTGCCTTGGTGTAGGTCTTTTGGGGTTCATTTTGCTTGGGACTCTGTTAGCTTCTTGTATTTGTGTGGGTTTTTTCTTTTCTATATCAAGGAAGTTTCTATTCATTATTTCTTCAAACAGGTTTTCTATTCCTTTTTCAGTTTCCTCTCCTTCTGGAATCCCTATTATGCGGAAGTTGTTTTGTTTCGTATTGTCCCAAAGTTCCCTTAGGCTCTCCTCCTGCTTTTTAATTTTTTTTTTTCTAGAAGCTGCTCTACTTTGGTATTTTTCCCCACCTTGTGTTCTAGCTCACTGATGCGGTCCTCTGCTTCTTCTAGTCTGCTCTTGATGCTTTCTATTGAGTTCTTTAGAGCAGTGATGTCATTTTTCATTTCTTCTTGGTTCTTCTTCATTTTCTCTTGGTTCTTACTCATATTGTCAAATTTGTCTTCCATTCTTTTCAGCCATCTTATGACCATTTCTCTGAATTCTTTCTCTGACAGGTTGCTTGCCTCCATTTTGTTTACTTCCTTTTCTGGTGATTCCTGCTTTTCTTTCATATGCTGGCTATTTCTTTGTCTCCCCATGGTCTCTCTTCTCTGGATGTCTGGTTATGTAGTTCTCTCTCTCCTGTGTTGATTTAAAGGCACAAAATACAACACAACCAGGTACAACTCATAAGGCACTGAACAGAAATGTATTCATGATATTAATAACCCCAAATAAAGGTGACCACCAGAGAAAGACAAATTAAGGGATAGGAGAGAAAGAAGTGGAAAATGAAAAAAAAAAAAGGAGTGCCAAAATAAAATTGGGAAAATGAAAAACAAAAAAAATTAAGAGAGGATAGAAAGAGACTAAGAAAGAAAAGGGGAGCAAACTATATATATATATATATATATATATGGGGAGAAAACTCCAAGAAAACAGCCACTAATCCCAGCAAATACCAGCAACTAGTACCTGGAGATTAATACAAACAACAACTAATATCAAGTGAGGTGAGGGAAAACAGAAGCAAAAAACAAACAAAAACAAAGCAAACAAAAAAAGAATAAGCAAAACAATCTCACAAAAAAGCATAAAGAATCAATATAATCAACATTCAAGCAAACAACAACATAAGGACAGAGAGAAAAACAATTATTTGAATAGTTGAGACAGAGAAGAGAGAGGTGTGTATGGACTTGGAGCTGGGGATTGGAAATTAAATATATAAGTAGGGTGCAATTTTAACAGGGGGTAAAAAGAAAGAATAGGGAAAACCTAAAGCAGGAAAAGGGTAAGAGAAACACGACACCAAAAGAGGAGAAGTTAGGAAGAGAGTGATAGCATAACGGTAGAGTTGAGACAGAGAAAAACGATGCTAAAGGAAAGATGAAAATAGAATGTGGAACACTAATCCCAAAATAAAATAATGAGAAAAGTAAATGATATTTTTTAAAAAGGTAAAATAGTAGTAGTAATAATACTGATGGAAAGAAAAAAGTCATAATTAAAAAGTTAAAATCAAGTGAGGAAAAAAGAAAAAATAGTTTCTTAAGTTAAAGATGAAAAAAAATAAAAATAAAAAATAAAAAAAATAAAATGTGCAGTAGTGGAGGTCATTCACTTCCTCTATTGTTCTGTTTGGCCCACCTGTTTCCCAGTCAGGACAATATTGCAGGTCCCTGCGTTCCACTACTCCTCAGTGTTGTAAGCCAGTCCTGATTTTTAAGCAGGCGGTGTCTTAATTTCTCGTATTCCTTTATTTGTGATTACACAAGAGTCAATTTGTGATTCAGCCCCTGGGTGGCAGTGTTTCTGGATTAACTATGGCCTCTCTAGCCTGTGCTTAGATCCTACTTTCCCTGTGGCACTCAATTCCGGTTTGTGGGAGTGGGCCGCCCAGAGCTGGCTCTCCGAAGGTCACTCCCCGCTCCAAGGCCCAGGTTCCAGAAAAACAACTTTCCCCTGCAGTCTCTCAGGGTGTCCCCAACTGGGTGATCCTATGTATTGGGCTTGGTAATCAGAAGCAAGCATTTGAAGAGGAAAAAGCCCAAGTGTGCGAACAACGGGGCTGCAGGCAAGTCTGCTCAGTCCCTCTTTCCCCCTTGGGTCTAAGCAGCCGGCACACTTTTAAAAGTTTTAGGCCTTCCTTTTGCATCTGAACAAAATGGGTTGCTTTTTACAGATCCCTTCTGTTAGCAGCTCTGAGGACCCCCTTCCACATTCATGGATCATGCCAGCCCCAACAGCCACGGATTTTTCTAGGCACAGACTTCCCCCAGTCCTCCAGCTCCTGCAGTGCGCACGTTTCTCTGTCCTGCCAGGACCAGAGACCTCACCTTATCCCAGGCGAAATCTGACCTTTCCATGGTGGAGTGTAGAGCTCCTCTGAATCCATGTGTTTGTGCCAATTGGGTATCCTTGTTCTCAGGCTCGCAGCTGTTTGGTGGCTGCCGCAGTTGTAGATTTTCAAGCTTCCGATAACATCCACTTTCCCCTTCAAGATGGCGTGGTCTCTGCATCCAAGCCGGTGGCTCTGGGAGGGAACCCAGCAGCAGTGGGGGCTGCCCAGTCAGGGGAACCCAGTCCAGCAGTCCCCCACCTTCTCCTGGATTATAGCTGTCCCTTAATTCGCCAACAAGTACTTCCAGTGTGACCCTCAACTGTTCTTTCTTTCTGCTCTGGGACAAGGCTTGGGACCCGTCTGTCTATTCTGCCACCATTTCGTGTGTGTACATTTTCCCATAATAGTTGTGATTGCACCAAGGCACACACATACTACTTTGTATAGTATTCAATGTGCATCTAATTGAGGTAAAAGAAATGCAAAGATAAGTAGTACATACATCTTCAATGTTTGATTACATATTTGAAATAAAAAAGAACATTGTGAAATATTGATTATTAGAAAATAGGATTTAGGGTTATTCAGTTTTTATTTTATAATGGGATTTATCTTTACTTACTCCTTGACCATAACATTATTAAAACTCTGTAGAAGATACTACTAAAAGTGTAGTATATTCTAACTATTACCCTGTAACATTTTCATTATTACTTTGATAAGATAATTTTTAGGAACACATCTGCTCACATAATATTTTGCATATATACAGAAACTCTTTGATTCCCAATCTTGACATTTTGAAAAAAAATATTTTTCTTTTTCTATGCAATCATTTTGCTATATGCAATACTCTCAGTGGGATTTAGAAGCAAACAGCAGAGCATAAGTGGCAATCCTAAGTGAAAGTACAGCACTAGAAGTCTTGCATATATGCAACACAAACCGCTGAGGCCTAGGACATTTATCAGCTTAAGAGACCAAAAACCAAGCATAAGTAGATACAGATGTATACTTGCAAAACAGCTTGACCACACTTGGTCCTAAAAAAAGCACACAAACACATGTTTGACATTAAATAGCTCATCAGAGTATGGCACTCTGGAAGTAGGCCACAATTTCTAAATAACCCCCCTTTGTTTTTAATCACAATTAATAAACCTTCTGAGGACCAAACAGATTTGATATAAAACAGTTGTATATAGGGAATGGTGGGAGAAACTTTTTCACCTTACATTTCAACAGAAGAGGGCAATTGTACTCTGATAGACTACCAAGGCCTGGGCACTTGAAGGAAGGGAAACTGCTATCATGGTGGCAACTGTAGCTATATGCCATGTCACTGGCAGATAAAATAGTCCTAAGAGAAACATAGGTGGTGTCGCCTGCCCCTCGTAATGATAGGGATAAAGATCACTTTACCAGAAAATTGAGAACAGGAGTGGCCTCCAGATTTAAGAAAAAGGAAAGCCGAAACCGGTTTGGCTCAGTGGATAGAGCGTTGGCCTGCGGACTCGAGGGTCCCAGGTTCGATTCTGGTCAAGGGCATGTACCTTGGTTGCGAGCACATCCCCAGTAGGGGGTGTGCAAGAGGCAGCTGATCGATGTTTCTCTCCCATCGATGTTTCTAACTCTCTATCCCTCTTCCTTTCTCTCTGTAAAAAATCAATAAAATATATTTAAAAAAAGAAAAAGGAGAGAGAATTGGCAACCATGTCAATTCCTGCTAATTCACAAAAGTAAAAACTTTCTGACATGAATGAGCAGGAGCAGATCATTTTGTTTCATAAAGCTATTAAATTACTTGCATTTGAAATATTAAATTAAAATATCTAGTGTTGATAACATTATTAAAAGTTCTTAGAATCCTACTGAACTATATAACTGGCAAGAAAGTTAAAGACTTGTGTAGAATCATGCTTAAATTCTGGTACACATTGGAATCACCCAAGAAGCTTTAAAAATTAGATTATCAGTCCATAATCCCCAAACTAATTTAATCAAAACATCTTCCAGTGAGACTCAGGCATTAGTATATTTTAGAACTTCCCCCATGATTCTAATGTACTGCTGAGTTTGGGAACCAGTGTTTTAGTACAGTAAATAGGATTTCTTTTAGTAATTTTCTGGTACAGATTAAAGAATGAGTTGTTTTAGAAACAGATCAAACTGAGTTAAGCATCTTCCCTAATCCATACTTATTTCTTATTTATCTTTTAAGTGAGGATAATGATCCATACCCCATTAGGTATCTTTGAGATTTATTAAGCTTACATCATTTGAAAAAGTAAAGTTATTAAGAAATGTAGCCTGGTTAGAATGTCGGCCCGCAGATGGAAGGATCACAAGTACAATTCCCCACCAAAGGCATGGGTACTGGGGTGTGTGCGGGAGGCAACCAATCGATGTGTTTCACTCATGTTGATGTTTCTCTCTCCATCTCTCCCTCTCCCTCCCTTCCACTATCTCTGTGGGGAAAATATATACTCAGGTGGGTATTCAAAGAAAATCTAGTTATTTTTCTTTTCTCTATAGATTTATACTACCACTCATGACACTGGATCCATTAAATTTATTTTATCTTCTTTTTCTCTTTTTTTTCATTACCTCACTTAAGGCTCTCACCATGCACTTTAATTCATTTTTTTAACTTTCTTCCTCAATTTACCTTCTTTTGTTTTTCCCATCTCTCTTTGCTTAACTTCTACCTCACTGATGGAACTTAATGTAGACTTTGAGAGCTTGTTTTCATGTACTCTGTGACAATTGTAGCCCCGGGTGGATTTTGCCCTGGCTCAGTTGGTTAGGCATCACCCTGTGCAGCAAAAGCTTGTTTCTTTAATTCCCATTGAGAACATATGCCCAGGTTGTGGGCTCGATCTCTGGTAGAGAGTGTGCAGGAGGCAGCTGATCGATTTTTCTCTCTACATTTCTCTTTCTCTCCCTAAAACATCAATTAAAAAATCTATAAAAACAAAACAATCCCTAGCCAGGTTGCTCAGTGGATAGAGCATTGGCCTGCGAACTGAAGAGTCCTGGTTCAATTCTGGTCAAGGGCACATGCCCAGATTGCGGGCTGGATACCCAGAAGGGGGCATGCAGGAGGCAGCCAATCAATGATTCTCTCTCATCACTGATGTTTCAATCTCTCTCTCCCTCTCCCTTCCTCTCTAAAATCAATAAATATATTAAAAACAAAAACAAAAACAAAAAATACGAGATGGATTTCTACAGTTCCCTTTTTTCTTCCTCTAGCCTTCATGACAGCCAGTCTCAAAAGAATACAAACATAATTTCCGATATATGCTTTTGTCATTAGGTGGTGCTGAGTATACATTAATTATCCTGTGTTTAAGTGACTTCTAAAACATCAATTTAAAAATCTTTAAAAACAAAACAAAACAAAGATGGATTTTAAGAGTTCACTTTTTTCTTCCTCTAGCCTTCATGACAGCCAATCCCAAAAGAATACAAACATCATTTCAGATATATGCTTTTGCCACTAGGTGGTGCTGAATATACATTAGATATCTTGTGTTTAACTGACTGTCCTACTGAAGACCAAAATTTCTCTAGAAACCACATAGAATTTAAAAACTTCTCAGAAGGAACTGGTGGGAGGGGTAGTGGTGGGGGTTATTAATATGAGAAAATTAAACTTGAGTATAATATTAGCTATGATGTTGTTGGTTCAGTACCACTCATCATATTGAAGAGGTAAGGGTCCCACATATCACACATACAAAAAGAACTGGGTTGATGGTATAAGAAATATAAATAAGGGTTGTGTCTTTGGGGTGTTTTTAAAAAATATATTTTTATTGATTTTAGAGAAAGATGAAGGGAGAGGGAGAGAGAGATAGAAACATCAATGGGAAGGAATCAACATCAATTAGCTGGCTCCTGCACATCTCTTACTGGGGATTGATACTACAACTAGGGCATGTGCACTGATGAGGAATCTAACTGGTGACCTATTGGTGCATAGGTCAATGCTCAACCACTGAACTACACCAGCTGGGATGGGATGTTATTTTTAGTGGTATAATCCACATGGTTTTATAAGTAAAACTAGAGGCCCGGTGCATGAAATTCGTGCATGGAGGGGGGGTGTCACTCACCCCAGCCTGCACCCTCTCCAATCTGGGACACCTTGAGGGATGTCCGACTGCCAGTTTAGGCCCGATCCCACCGGGTAGTCAGACATCCCTGTCACAATCCAGGACTGCTGGCTCCCAACTGCTCACCTGCCTGCCTTCCTGATTGTCCCTAACCACTTCTGCCTGCCAGCCTGATCACCTTCTAACCACTCTGCTGCCAGCCTGATTGATGCCTAACTGCTCCCCTGCCAGCCTGTTTGCCCCAACTTTCCTCCTTTGCCAGCCTGGTCACCCCTAACTGCCCTCCCCTGCAGGGTTGATCGCCCCCAACTGCCCTCCCTTGCAGGCCTGGTCTCTCCCAACTGCCCTCACCTGCTGGCCATCTTGTGGTGTCCATCTTGTGTCTGCATGGGGGTAAGATCCTTGACCACATGCGGGCAACCATATTGTGTGTTGGAGTGATGGTCAATCTGCATATTATTCTTTTATTAGATAGGATAGAGGCCTGGTGCATGGGTGGGGGCCAGCTGGTTTTCCCTGAAGGGTGTCCCAGATCAGGGTGGGGGTTCCCTTGGGGTGTGGAGCTGCCTGGGTGAAGGGCCTGTGGTGGTTTGCAGACTGGCCACGCCCCCTGGCGACCCAAGTAGAGGCCCTGGTATCTGGGATTTATTTATCTTCTACAATTGAAACTTTGTAGCCTGGAGAGGAGGCCTAGGCCAGCCAGGGCTGCAGAAGCTTTGCTTCCTCCATTGCCAGGGGCAACCCTTGCCTCCTGCTCTTTCCAGCTCTGTAGCTGCCGCCATTTCTGTTTGGATTTGTTTACCTTCTATAATTGAAACTTTGTAGCCTTGAGTGGAGGCTTAGGCCAGTGAGGGCAGGCAGAAAGCTTAGCTTCCTCTGTTGCCGGGGAAACCCAAGCCTCCCTCCTGCTCTCTGTGGCTGTAGCCATCTTGATTGGGTTTATTTGCATATTTTCTCCTGATTGGCTGGTGGGCGTGACTGGTGGGCGTGGCTTGTGGGTGTAGCGGAGTTAGGATCAATTTGCATATTACTCTTTTATTAGGTAGGATGGTTAAATTATAATATCCTTAAACTAAACTACTATTACTAGCTAGTGCATTTAATAGTGCTACATAGAATTCATATATCTTTTTTATTTATTATTGCTAGTTGTTTATTGGTTAGAGAGGAAGAGAGAGAGAGAGAGTTGGGGGAGAGAGAGAGAGAGAAGAAACATCAAGGATGAGAGAGAATCATTGATTGGCTGCCTCCTGCATGCTCACACTGGGGATGGAGCCCGAAACCCAGGCATGTGCTCTGACCGGCAATTGAACATTGACCTCCTGGTTTATAGGTCAATGCCCAACCACTGCGCTATGCCAACCAGGCTAGAATTCATATATCTGATTTATCTGTTTAAAGGGAAATGAGATTAATTTTCAGTTCTGATTCAGAAATGGAATTTTTGTTATCAAAGGAATAAGTTTACAAGACCCTTTCCACAATTTCAGCTCCAGACCAAGAAAAGCAGCAAAACTAGACAAATGAAGCCATGGCTGCATTGACTGATGACCCTGTTCCCTGGTGCTGACCAATCAGCAGAGTCTACAGCCCTAAAAGGATACAACTAGAAAGCTGATGTATATTCTATTAAGACCTTCCCATGAGACCTCCCCTAAGATTTCCACCTACAAGACAGAGATAAATACCCTCAATGCAAAGGAACTAGTACATACTCTTCATCTGGGCAGCACACCCATGCTATTCCTTTTCCTCTTTCTTCCCCCACAGACACATACCTCCTAAATTCCCAGGGAAACCACAAGACTTGCAACAAGGGGAACAATGGGCAGCAGCAGCTCATCCCAGGCTAAGCCTCTGAACCTGCCTCCAAGACCCTCCTTTCTCTGACTTCCCAGTAATCCAAAGCAGCCCAGCCTAATCTCTCTTATTGCTTCTTCTATGCCCTTCCTTGTTTCACTGTCCTGAGTGTGTTTTTATTGCAGTCAATAAATTATTGCTTGCTTTGCTGCATTTTGTCTCTTGATTGAAATCATTCCTTCAAGAAGATAAGAACCAAGGTCTCATCATCTTGCCACTATTTGAAAATAAAGTCTTTAGCTATAATTAGTTTAAACTCAAGATAAAATCATCCTGGATTTAGAGTAGGTGTTAAATTCAATGACTGATGTCTTCATAAGATAAAGAAAAGTAGATTTGAACACAGATTGTGTACAGAATAAGGCCATGTGAAGATGTAGAGTTGTCACCATCGTTAGCTAATTATTGGTTAGGAAAAGAGAGCAGGAGAATCAGACACTGTTGAGCATATTTAGTTGGGAAACAGAGGTTTGTTTGCTTCACCAGGAAGCTACAGCTGCATACACACTCCAGGGGATAATAGCATTGCCCCACCAAGTGATTAACAACCCTCCCTTCCCCCTCCTGGATTGTTGGGGGGCCAGGAGGAGATAAGGACATCAAAAGAAATCAAAATGGCACAGGGGGATGTGCTAGACCATAGAGTCCTGTCAGTCTAACATGAGAAAGGGATCACTGGACTCATCTGAGGCCCGTGAAAACTTGAGAAGCTGAGTGATTATTTTGAAAAAGCTCCTGGTAAAAACTCCAGGGGAACAAAGAAGCTCTCTTTTGCTTATGACCCACACTCACCCCATGTGCTCGCCTGTTCTCTCCATAGTAGCCGTGTCGCCCTAGCAGCCTCATGGCCAATGGCCTTGTGGACTCCAAGTGCAGGCTCCAGGTGAAGCCTGGGTACAGTAACAAAGCAACTGATTGCAGCTGAGAACACAAGTTAAGCTCGCTAAATGCTGGACTGAACTAAGCATTAGTGTCACACAGGATCTCTGAACATTTGCCTATTTCTGGCCCTGATTTTCCATTTTGGGAAAGATGGAGATGAGACATCAGAGGGACATCCTTTTGATTTTGCATCACAAATAAATATTACCACTAGACATCATCATCCTCCCTTTTGGGTCCTAGAAAATGATTTTCCTCATGGCACCATAAGAACCCACTTCTACCAGCAACAGAGTGAGATACACAAACCTTTGCTGCCACAAACTATGGGACACCAATGATTTCAGACAACCACCAGAAACTAAGAAAGGGTCATAGGATGATTTCTCAGGGCTTCCAGAAAGCAACAACTCAACCATGCCAACAATTTGATTTCAGACTTTTGATCTTCAGTTATGAAAGACAAAATTGCTATTGTTTCAAGCCACTAAGTTTATGATAATTTATGTCAGCTCTAGGAAATTAATACAGATACCAAGAAAAATTGGACTTAAAATTCATCTCATAATTTTGGTAGCAAAATTAGTAAGTGAATTATACACATTTTACAAAATCCTAAAACCTGAAATAGGTAAAGCAAGTAGATAGCACCCTTAATAGAGTATTCCAGTCCTAGCCGGTGTTTCTCAGTGGTTAGAGCATTCGGTCCAGGCACTGAAAGGTCTTGTGTTTGATTCTAGGTCAAAGGTATATACCTGAGTTGTGGGGTTCACTCCCCACCCACTGGTTGGGGCATGTGTGGGAGGCAACCAGTCGATGTGTCTGTCTCTCTTCCTCTCCCTCCCTCCCACTTTCTCTGAAAAGCAATGGAAAAAATATCCTCTGGTGAGGATCAACAACAAAAAGAATATTCCAGAATGAATAATGTAAAAGAAGCAAAATCATTTTTCCTTCTACACTTCTGGGCTCTTGACTGAGACATCCCTATAATCAAAGACATATTAATAGGAAAAAATAATAATCAGAAGTTTAATAATACATATACCTCCTATAAACATGGGAGAGACCCAGGAAAACTGAATAGCTCTCTCAAATAACTGAAGCCACCACCATCACCTTAAATAACATCTTCAGCTGAAGACAAAAGATGTTGGGGGGTGTCAGTTATGGGAGATTGCCAGGAAAAACACAGCAAACATGGGTAAGGTTCTTATGCAGATTTAAGTTGCCTTCTGCATTAAGAATTTCTGGAGATAAAGTTATCCCCCTCATCCTGGTACAGAGGTGAAAATACCAAGTGGAGATTTCCCTTATAAATTTAAATGTATTTTATAAAGGGTAACTTCTACTTAGTTTTAAGAGCTTCTCACCCACCTGCTATTTATTAAAGTTAACCAGCCTAATATAATCAATATCCACAAAAAGACATATTTTGGGGTGACAAATTCTGTTCCCCTGAAATAGACCACTGATTCCTCTGGCCTTATTTCCAGTATTTTCTCTTCTGTCATTGTGGATGCATTGGAATGGCCAGGCTCAAGGTGACTCATGCCTGGTGCTACTTAATGACAGCTCATAAATAGTCCTATCCATGCCTGCCAGAGACATTTCAGGACTGAAATGAGAACCAATAGTTATGGGATAGGCTGGCAGTGGCAGTGATTGTAGTCTTTACATCCAAGCACTTCCTGAAAGATGCAATAGGCCAAGATACATAGGAGGAAACAGACACAAGAAGGAGAATTCCTAGTCAGAGCAAGACTGGAACAGAGCAATAAAAACTACCTATTAAAGATTTTCACCACACTTAAGAAATAAATATTACTGACCAAGTCAGAAAAGAAGGAGAAAAATGGTACATCTTGGGATTATTTGGCAGTCTTTTGAAAGCTAGCCTTATTCTAAACAATGCCTGTCCATGCAAAACTAGATAAAAAGATGTTGACAGGACTGTACAATATCATCAAGACTTTGACACTGAAAGAAAAAAATATAAGAGTGTAATAAATATGATTGTATCTTTATTGCAAATATATTTTAATATTTAAGGGGATATATAATTCAAAAATGTATAAAACAGAATCTGCCAACTCCTGGAATTTTAAAGGGGAAGAGGACAGATTCTTCCTAAGTCCCAGATTTATATACTCAGAGAACTCTTCCTAATCCCCACCCCTACTTCCTCTCCCTTTATCTCAATCATGTTCTCTAATTTCAGTGTACATCATGTTAGTGATGTACTTGTCACTTTAGCCAACATATCTTATTAGTGGTATCACTGATCCATCTTTATGTCATATGTTTCTCACCCAATATAAAGATACTAGAGGCACGGTGCACAGATTCGTGCACGGGGGTGGAGGGGCTCAACCTGGCCTGTGCCCTCTTGCAATCCAGGACCCCTTGGGGGATGTTGGACTACCAGTTAGCAGTGTGCCAAGTGGCAGGCGGCTGGAGAGGAGCCCAAGCCACTCTCAGCACTTGGTGCTTGGCAATCCTAATCACTTGCAGCTCGCTCCTTAGTGCTGCTGCGGAGGTAGGAGAGGCTCCCACCACCAGTGCTGCACTCGCTAGCCATGAGCACATCTTCTGGCTGAGTGGCACTCCCACTGTGGGAGTGAACTACCACCAAGGGGCAGCTGCTGCATTGAGCATCTGCCCCCTGGTTGTCAGTGCGCATCATAGTGACCAGTCGTTCTGGTCATTCCAGTCATTCTATCATAATGGTCACTTAAGCTTTTATTTATATAATAGAGGCCCGATGCCCAAAATTAGTGCACTCAGGGGGGTCCCTCAGCCCAGCCTGTGCCCTCTCATAGTCTGGGTGCCCTCTCATAGTGCTGCCGTGGAGGCAGGAGAGGCTCCTGCCACCGCCACTGTGCTCTCCAGCCCTGAGCCCGGCTTCTGGCAGAGCAGCGCTCCCCCTGTGGAGCACACTTACCACCAGGGGCAGCTCCTACATTGAGCGTCTGCCCCCTGGTGGTCAGTGTGTGTCATAGCGACCGGTCATTCTGCCGTTCGGTCGATTTGCATATTAGCCTTTTATTATATAGGATAGATATCTTAAATATTCACTAGTCAAAAGCTTTTTTTAAAAAATATTTTATTGATTTTTTACAGACAGGAAGAGAGAGAGGGATAGAGAGTTAGAAACATCGATGAGAGAGAAACATCGATTCAGCTGCCTCCTGCACACCCCCTACTGGGGATGTGCCCGCAACCAAGGTACATGCCCTTGACCGAATCGAACCTGGGACCCTTGAGTCCGCAGGCCGACGCTCTATCCACTGAGCCAAACCGGTTTTGGCAAGTCAAAAGCTTTTAATGTTATCTGATTGGCTTCAGAACACAGGGCTAGGAAAAGCAGACCTTGGTGGACACCTTGGTCTTTCCAAAAGCATCCAGCCCTGGAAAAGGGACCCACAAGCTGTGAATTTCTGATAACTCTAAACAGGGTACTCAGGGCCAGTAACAAATGGCATCTGACAATCAGAGACTGGGAATCATAACAGATCTACCTAATACATAGAAACAAATCCAAACAAGTAGCCAAAATGGAGAGACAAAAAAAATTAAGCCCCATATGAGAGAACAAAAGAATTCTCCAGAAGAACAACTAAATGTAATGAAGATAAGCAATTTGTCAGATATAGAATTCAGAATAATGATAGCAAAGATGCTCAACAGCATGAGAAACTATATAGAAACTATTAAAAAAGACCAGTTGGAAATGAAGGATGGCATAGCAGTAATAAAGAACACATTGGAAGAAATAAACAGTAAATTAGGGGAAGCTGAGGATTGAATCAGTGAATTAGAAAACAGGGTAGAACAAAATCACTCAGAGGGGGAAAATAATTAAAAATCAGGAAGACAGCATAAGGGAGCTGTGGGACAACATGAAATTTAACAATATTCACATTATGGGAGTGCAAGAAGGGGAAGAAAGTGAGTAAATGATAGAGAACATGTTTGAAGAAATAATAGCAGAAAACTTCTGTAACCTAGTGAAAGAAAAAGTCACACACATTCAGGAAGCACAGAGAGTCCCAAGCAAGAAGAACTGAAGGAGCCCACACCCAGAAACATCATAATGACAATGACAATGTCAATAATTAAAGATGAAGTGAGAATTGTAAAGGCAGCAAGAGAAAAGCAATTTGTTAACTACAAAGGAGCTCTCATAAGTCAGTCAGCTGATTTTTAATCAGAAACTCTACAGGCCAGAAGGGAATGACATGAAATATTCAAGGTAATGAAAAGCAAGGATCTGAAACCAATATTACTATATCTAACAAGGCTATCATTCAAAATAGATGGTGAAATAAAGAGCTTCCCTGACAAAAAAAAAAAAAAAGGCTAAAGGAGTTTATAACCACCAAAAGCAGCAATGCAAGGAATGTTAAAGAAATTTCTATAATGAGGAGAGAAAGAGAGAGAGAGAGAAACATAGGCATAAAGAATTAAAATAGCAATAAATAAGAACCTATCTATAACAACCTTAAATATAAATGGATTAAATGCTCTAATCAAAAGACAGGATAGCTAAATGCATAAGAAAACGACCCAAATATATGCTGTATACAAAAGACCCACCTCAGAACAAACAAGACACACACTGGATGAGAGTGAAGGGATGGGAAAAATTTTACATACAAATGAAAATGAAAAAAAAAGAAAGAAAGCTGGGGTAGCAATGCACATATCAGAAAAAATGGACTTTAAAATGAAGGTCATTACAAGAGACAATAAAGGTCACTACATAATATTAAAGGGATCAATCCTACAAGAGGTTATAGCTCTAGGAAACATGTATGTAACCAATATAGGAGCAATATACTATATATATATATATATACTTACAGAGAAATTTAAGGAAGAGATCAACAGAAGTACAGTCATCATAGGGAACTTTCAACCTCACTGACTTCAATAGATAGATCCTCCAGAAAAAAACCAACAAGGAAAGAGTGACTCTAAATGGCACACTAGAACAGATGGGTTTAATTGAAATTTACAGAACATTTCACCCCAAAGCCCCAGAATACACATTCTCAAGTTCACATGGGTCATTCTCAAAGATAAACCACATGTTAGAACATAAACCAAGTCTCCACATGTTCAAGAAGATTGCAATCATACCAAGCATTTTCTTGGATCACAACAGCATGAAATTAGAAATCAACTACAGTAAAAACACTCAAAAACATTCAAACACATGGAAGCTGAATTGCATGTTATTAAACAATGAATCACTTACCAATGAGAAGAAGAAAGAAGGAAAAAAATTCCTGGAAACAAATAAAAATGAACACATAACAACCAAAAATCTATGGGGAACAGCAAAAGCAGTTCTGAAAGGGAAGTTCTTAGCATGAGAGGCCCACGTCAAGAAACAAGAAAGGTTGATAATAAACTATCTAAACCTACAACTTAAAGAACTAGAGCAAGAACAAGAAGAAAAGCCCAGAGTAAGTAGAAGGAAGGAAATAATAAAGATCAGAGCATAAATAAATGACATAGAGAATAAAAATAAACAATAATACAAAAGAACAATGAGAGCAATAACTAGTTTTTTGAAAAGATAAACAAGATTGATGAACCTTTAGCCAGACTCATTAAGAAATAAAGTGGGGGAGTTGAAGATGGCTGCTAATGGGAAGGCAGACTGCAAGATAGTGCGTGAGTGAGAAAACAAAAGGAGAGTGTGTGGTCACACAGGGAGTGTATATTTGTGAGTTGAGGGACAGCTATACTCCAAAGGACTGTTGAGGATTGCCAGACAGGGTTCCCCTGACCAGGCAGCCTTCACTGCTGCTAAAATCCATCCTGGAGCAACAGGCACTGACATGGAGACCGCGCCATCTTGAAGGGGAGAGTGGCTGTTATCAGAATCCTAAAAGTCCCAGGAATCTACAACAACAACACCCAGGGAACAGCTGTGAAGCCAGGAACACTGGACCCCAAGCAGCGCAAATATGCGAACTTGGAGGAGCTCTGCACCTTCTCACGGAAAGGTCAGATTTTGTCTAGGAAAAGGTGAGGTCTGTGATCCAAGCAGGAGAGAGAAATGGGCACAACAGGAACTAGAGGTCCTGGGGAAGTCTGCGCCCCCCAAAAAATCCATGGACATTGGGGCTAGTGTGATCCGTGAATGTGGAAGGGGATCCACAGGGCTGCTAACAGAAGGGAACTCTAAAAAGCAATCCATAGCTGAACTGGGTGCAAAAGAGCAGCATAAAAATTTTAACAGTGTGCTGGCTGCTTAGAGAAAGGGAAAAAAAGACTGCACAGACTTTCATGCAGCGCCAGAGGGTAAAAGTTGTGAGTTCCCGCACTTACTTTGGCCCTTTTTTCTTTTTTTCTCTTTAAATCCTTGTTTTTGATTACTAATCCCAGTACACAGGATCGCCCAATTGGGGTCACTCTCACAAACTTCAAGAGAAAGTTGTTTTTCTGGAACCTGGGGATCAGAGCTGGGAGAAATGATCAGAGAACCAGCTCTGAGGCAGTCCATACTCCCAGACCAGTATTAAGTGTGACTGGGAAAACAAAATCTAAATACTGGCTAGAGAGACTTATAGCCCCAGAGGTCAATCCAGAAACACTGCCACCCAAGGGTTGAATCACAAATTGACTCTTGTGTAAACACAAATAAAGGAGTCTAAGAAACAAAGAAATACTGCCTGCTGGAAAATCAGGACTGTGGTTTGCAACACAGAGGAGCAGTGGAACACAGGGAAATTCAATACTGTCCTGACTACTGGACAGGAAACAGGCATACCAAACAGAACAGTAGAGGAAGTGAATGACCTCACTACTGCACATTTTTATTTTTTCATCTTTTACTTAAGAAAAGAAAAGTTTTATCTTTTTTTCTCACTTGATTTTATCTTTTTAATTATGATACTTTTATTTTTAATCAGTATTATTACTACTACTATTTTACCTTTTTTTAAAAGTGTCATTTTATTTTCTCTTTATTTTATTTTATTTTATTTTGGGATTAGTGTTCTACATTTTATTTTAATTTTTCCTTTAGCATCATTTGACTCTATCTCAACTTTACCTTTATGCCAACACTCTCTTCCTCACTTCTCCCCTTTTGTTGTCCTGTTTTTCTTACCCTATTCCTACTTTATATTTTCCCTATTCCTTCTTTTTACCCCCTGTTAAAAATTCACCCTATTAATATATCTAATTCCTGATCCCCTGCTCTAAGTCCATACACACCTCTCTCTCCTCTTTCTTCACTATCCAATTTTATTTTCCTCTCTGCCCTTTTTTGTTTGTCTGTTTTTTGCTGCTGTTATTGTTTTTCTGTTCTGTTTTAGTTTTTTTGTTCTAGGTTTTTATGTTTTATTTGTTTTGTTTTGTCTGGCTTTATCTCTGTCCTATTGTCATTTGTTTGATAATTGATTAGATTGGTTATTATTATGCTTATTGGTGAGATTGTTACTCTTTTTGTTTGTTTGTGTGTTTTTTTTTGTTTGACTTTTGCTTCTGTTTTCCCTCTCTTCACTTGTTTTAGGTATTTTATGTGATTTGCATTCATCGCTAGGTATTTGTTGTTTGCATTTTTTGGGATCAGTGGTAGTTCTATTGTAGTTTTCTCCCCATATAAATAGTCTCCCCCTCCTTTTTATTCTCTTTCTTTGCTCTCTTACTTTTTTTCATTTTCTCAATATCATTTTTGCTTTTTTTTTCTTATCCCCTAATTCTCTTTTCTCTGGTGGCCACTTTATTTGGCCTTGGGTAAATACAAATAAAGGAGTCTAAGAAAAAAAAGAAATACTGCCTGCTGAAAATATCAGGACTATGGTTTACAACAAAGTATCATGAATACTGTGTTGTAAACACAGGATTATTATTCACGATAATAAGTATCAGTATCATGAATACATTGGTGTTCAGTGCCTTGTGCATTGTGAATCGTTGTGTTGTATTTTATGCCTTTAAATCAATGTAGGAGAGAGAGAATTACATAACCAGATAACTGGAGAAGAGAGATCATGGGGAGACAAAGAAACAGCCAACATATGAAAGAAAAGAAGGCAACACCAGAAAAGGAAGTAAATGAAATGGAAGTAAGCAATATGTCAGAGAAAGACTTCAGAAAAATGGTCATAAGGTCGCTGAAAAGAATGGAAGACAAATTCAACAATATGTGTAAGAACCAAGAGGAAATGAAGAAGAACCAAGAAGAAATGAAAAATGACATTGCTGCTGTAAAGAACTCAATAGAAAGCATCAAGAGTAGACTAGAAGAAGCAGAGGACCACATCAGTGAGCTAGAAGACAAGGTAGAAAAAAATACCCAAGCAGAGCAGCATCTAATAAAAAAAAAAAATTAAAAAACAGGAGGAGAGCCTAAGGGAACTTTAGGACAACACGAAATGAAAAAACATCTGCATAATAGGGGTACCAGAAGGAGAGGAAACTAAGCAAGGAATAAAAAACCTGTTTGAAGAAATAACGAAAGAAAACTTCCCTGATATAGGGAATAAAAAACTCACACAAATCCAAGAAGCTCACAGAGTCCCAAACAAAATGAACCCCAAAAGACCAATGCCAAGGCACATTATAATTAAGTTGGCAAAAACAAATGACAGAGTAAGAATATTAAATGCGGCAAGAGAGAGACAGAAAGTTCACTATAAAGGATCCCCATCAGACTAGCGACTGATTCCTCAACAGAAACACATCAGGCTTGAATGGAATAAAATAAAATATACAAAGTCATGCAAAGGAAGGATCTGAATCTAAGAATACTGTACCCAGCAAGGCTATCAATCAAAATTGAGTGTGAAATCAGGAGCTTCACAGACAAAAACTGACTAAGGGAGTTTATAACCACTAAATCAGCAATGCAAGAAATGCTAAAGGGTCTGCTGTAAAAAGAAGAAATAGGAAGCAAAGAAGGAACACAGGTATAAATAATAAAAATGGCAACAAACAAGTACCTATCAATAATAACTTTAAATGTAAATGAATTAAATGTCCTAAATAAAAGACATATGGTAGCTGAGTGGATAAGAAAACATGAACCATATATCTGCTGTCTATAGGAGACCCAAATCAAAAAAAAGGACTCACACAGACTGATGGTGAAGGGATAGAAAAAGGATTTTCAGGTGAATGGAAATGAAAAAAAAAAAAAGCTGGGGTAGCAATACTTATATCTGACAAATTAGATCTCAAAGTGAAAGACATAACAAGGGATAAGGAAGGCCATTTCATAATACTAAAGGGAGAAATCC
The DNA here is from genome assembly GCF_027574615.1 of Eptesicus fuscus. Classification (NCBI taxonomy): domain Eukaryota; kingdom Metazoa; phylum Chordata; class Mammalia; order Chiroptera; family Vespertilionidae; genus Eptesicus; species Eptesicus fuscus. Next base: position 25,161,541 of record NC_072473.1, read on the forward strand.
AAAAGAAGAAATAACACTGGTAAGCACACATGCACCCAATACAGGAGCACCCAAATATATAATAAAGCTTCTGGAGGATATCAAGGGAGATAGGACAGCAATAAAATCATAGTAGGGGACTTTAATACCCCACTATCACCATTGGACAAATCCTCTATACAAAAAATCAGCAAAGGATCATCATCCCTAAATGACTCACTAGATCATATGGAATTAATTGACATCTTTAGAATATTTCACCCCAAAACCACAGAATACACATTCTTTTCAAGTGCACATGGGACATTTTCAAATATAGACCATACATTGGGTGACAGGCAAAGTCTCTGACCATATATTGGGTCACAGGCAAAGTCTCTTCAAATTTAAGAAGATAGAAATCATAGCAAGCATCTTCTCAGATCACAATGGCATAAAACTAGAAATCAACAACAATAAAAACAATGCAAAGAAATCAAACACCTGGAAACTAAATAGCATGTTATTAAACAATGACTTGGTTACCAGAGAGATCAAAGAAGAAATAAAAAGCATCATGGCAACAAAGAACAATGAAAACACAACGATCCAAAATCTATGGGAAACAATGAAAGCAGTCTTGAGAGGGAAGTCCATAGCTCTATAAGCCTACAGCAAAAAAAAAAAAAAGAAGAAGAAGAAGAAAAAAGAAACATGGCAATAAATTACCTAACCCTACAACTTAAAGAGTTAGAAAGAGAGCAACAAGAAAAGCCCAGCATAAGCAGAAGGAAGGAAATAATAAAGAGCAGAGCAGAGATAAATGTAATAGAGACCAAAAAAACAATACGTAAGATCAACAAAACCCAGAGCTGGTTCTCTAAAAGGATAAACAAGATTGATAAACCTTGATCCAGACTCATCAAGAAGCAAAGAGAGAGGACCCAAATAAACAAAATCAGAAATGAAAGAGGTGAAATAAAAACCGATCCCACAGAAATACAAATGATTATAAAAAAATACTATGAACAACTCTATTCCAACAAAATGAACAATCTAGATGAAATGGACATATTACTAGAAAAATACAACCTTCCAAAACACCACCAAGAAGAATAAAAAAACCTGAATAGGCCGATAACTACCAAAGAAATTGAAACTGCAATAAAAAATCTTCCAGCAAACAAAAGTCCTGGTCCAGATGGCTTTACTGGGGAGTTCTACCAAATATTCAAAGAACAAGTAAAACTTGTCCTCTTCAGACTATTCCAAAAAATTCAATCTCTTTCTTTGAAGCCAGCATTACCCTAATACCAAAACCAGATAAAGACACCACAAAAAAAGTGAACTACAGGCTAATATCCTTGATGAATATAGATGCTAAAATCCTAAACAAAATTCTAGCAAATCGGATGCAGGTACTTAGAAATAAACTTAACCAAGGACGTAAAAGACCTGTACTCAGAAAACTACAGGACATTGAAAAAAGAGATAGAGGGAGACATAAACATATGGAAGAACATACCATGTTCATAGATTGGTAGAATCAACATCATTAAAATGTCCATACTACCTAAAGTAATCTATAGACTCAATGCAATACCTATTAAAATACCAATGGCATATTTCAAAGATCTAGAACTAACTCTCCAAAAATTTATCTGGAACAAAAGAAGACCCCGAATAGCCACAGCTATCCTGAGAAAGAAGAACAAAGTAGGAGGGATCACAATACCAGACATCAAACTATATTACCAAGCCACAGTTCTCAAAACTGCCTGGTATTGGCACAAGAACAGACATATAGACCAATGGAACAGAATAGAGGACCCAGAAATGGACCCAAGCCATTATATTCAATTAATATTTGACAAAGGAGGCAAGAGCATACAATGGAGTCAAAACAGCCTATTTAATAAATGGTGCTGGGAAATCTGGTCAGATACATGCAAAAAAATGAAACCAGATCACCAACTTACACCATACACAAAAACAAACTCAAATGGCTAAAGGACTTTAATGTAAGTCGGGAAACCATAAAAATCCTACAAGACTACATAGGCAGCAAAATTGTAGACATATGTCTTAGCAATATATTTACAGACACAGATCCTAGGGCAAGAGACAATAAGGACAAAATAAACAAATGGGGCTACATCAAAATAAAATGCTTTTGCACAGCAAGAGAAACCATCAGCAAAACAACAAGAAAGCCCACTGCATGGGAGAACATATTTGCCAATGTTATCTCTGATAAGGGTTTAATCTCCAAAATTTACAGGGAACTCATACAACTTAGCAAAAGAAATATAAACAACACGATCAAAACATGGGCAAAGGACCTAAATAGACACTTTTCGAAAGAGGACATTCAGAAAGCCAAGAGACACATGAAAACATGCTCAAAGTGACTAATCATAGGAGAGATGCAAATCAAAACAACAATGGGATACCACCTCACACCTTTCAGAATGGCTATCATCAACAAATCAACAAATGACAAGTGCTGGAGAGGATGCAGAGAAAAAGGAACTCCCCTTCACTGCTGGTGGGAATGCAGACTAGTGAAGCCACTGTGGTGGACAGTATGGCATTTCCTCAAAAATTTAAATATGGAATTCCCATTTGACCCACTAATACCACTTCTAGGAATATATCCCAATAAAACAGAAACATCAGTCAGAAAGGATATATGCACCCCTATGTTCATAGCAGCACAATTTACAATAGGTAAGATTTGGAAATAGCCTAAATGCCCATCAGCAAATGAGTGGATTTGAAAACTGTGGTACATCTACACTATGTAATACTATGCTGCTATAAAAAAGAAGGAATTCTTACCATTTGCAGCAGCATGGATTGAACTGGAGACCATTATGCTAAGTGAAATAAGCCAGGCAGTAAAAGAAAAATACCACATGATCTCACTCATTTATGGATAATAAAGAACATTATAACACGATGAACAAAAAGATAGATAAAGAGGCAGGGAAGCATCACATAGACTGTCAAATTACAGCGGGAAGGCTGGGGAGTGTTGGCGGGGGGTAAGAGATCAACGGAAGGACTTGTATGCATGCATATAAGCACAACTAATGGACATAAGACACTAGGCGGTGAGATGAGGGCATGTCCCAGAGGGTAGGGGAGGCCGGGGGAAGGTCAATGGGGGAAAAAAAGGAGACATATATACTACTATTTGTAATACTTTAAATAATAAATAAATGAATAAATAAATGAATAAATAAATAAATAAATAAATAAATAAAAGAAACAAAGAGAGTGGACCCCAATAAATAGAATGAGTAACAAAAGAGGTGAAATAACAACTGACACCACAGAAATACAAAGGACTGTAAGTAAACACTATGAACCACTATATGTCAACAAGCTGGACAATGTGAATGAAATGGACAAATTCCTAGAAAAATAAAACCTTGCAAAACTGAATCAAGAAGAATGAGAAAACCTGAACAGGCCAATAACAATGGACAAAATTGAAGCAGTAATTAAAAAACTCCCAGCAAACAGAAGCCTGGGTCTGGATGGCTTCACAAGGGAGTAAAGACAGGCTCTTCAATAAATGGTATTGGGAAAATTAAACACATACATGCAAAAAAATTAATTTACATCATACACAATAATAAATTTACATAACATACAAGAATAAACTCAAAATGGATAAAAGACTTAAATGTAAGCCATGAAGTCATACAAATCTTAGAAGAAACCATAGGCAACAAAATCTCAGACATATCATGCAGCAATATGTTTTCTGATACATCTCCTAGGGCAGTGGTTGGCAAACTCATTAGTCAACAGAGCCAAATATCAACAGTACAACAATTGAAATTTCTTTTGAGAGAATTTTTTTAAACTTAAACTTCTTCTAATGCTATTTCTTCAAAATAGACTCGCCTAGGCCATGGTATTTTGTGGAAGAGCCACACTCAAAGGTCCAAAGAGCCGCATGTGGCTCGAGAGCCTCAGTTTGCCGACCACGGTCCTAGGGCAAGGGGAACTAAGGAGAAAATAAACAAAAGGGACTACATCAAAATAAAAAGCCTCTGAACAGCAGAAGAAACCATTACCAAAATGAAAACGGAACAAAGTATATAGGAAAACATATTTGTCAATAATACATGTGATAAGTGATTAATATCCAAAATATATAAGGAACTCATACAACAAAAGGAAGAAAAAACAACACAATTTTTTTAAATGGGCAAAGGACCTAAATAGACACTTCTCCAAAGTTGTCATACAGATGGCCAAGAGACATATGAAAAAATACTCAAAGTAACTAATCATCCAAGAGATGCAAATTAAAACCACAATGAGGTATCACCTCACTACTGTTAGTATGACTACTATCAACAAATCAACAAATGACAAGTGCTGGGGAGGATATGGAGAAAAGATAACCTTAGTTGGTAGGAGTGCAGACTTGTTCATTCACTATGGAGAACAGTATGGAGTTTCCTAAAAAAATTAAATGTGGAACTGCCATTTGACCCAGTGATCCCACTTCTAATAATATATCCTAAGTAATCAGAAACAGCTATTAGAAAAATATATATGCACCCCTATGTTCATAGCAGCACAGTTTACTATAGCTAAAATCTGGTAACAGCCCAAGTGCCCATCAATAGATGAGTGGATAAAAAAGCTGTGGTAGATTTACACCATGGAATACAATGCAGCAGTAAAAAAGAAATATCTCTTAACCTCTGAGACAGCATGGAGGGACCTGAATAGTATTATGCTAAGCAAAATAAGCCAGTCAGAGATCTCACTCATATGTGGAGTCTAAAGAAAAAAATAAACTGATGAACGCAATAAGTCCAGAGATATAAATATGTGGAACAGACTGATAAATCTCAGAGGGAATTCAGGGTGGGTGGGTGATTGGGAAAAGATTAAACAAATAACTTATATGCACATATGCATAACCCATGGAAACAGATAATAGTGTGGTGAAGGCCTGTGGAGGGTTGCAGGGGCAGAAAAAATGGTGACATCTCTAATACTTTCTATAATAAAATAATTTTTTAAAAAAGCTTTGAGTGGACTGCATATATCTACATACTATATATAAAAGCCTAAGCCACCAGCCAACCGTTCCACTGTTCAACTGTTCGACCAGTAGCTATGATGTGCACTGACCACCAGGGGGCAGATTCTCAAGACACAGGCATGGAAACATGGAACAGACTGATGAATCTCAGAGCGAAGGGGGGATGGGGAGGGAGGAAAGAGATTAACCAATGATCTTATATGCATACTAGAGGCCCGGTGCACTGGTGGGGTCCCTTGGCCTGGTCTGTGGGGATCTGCCAAAACCAGTAGTCCAACATCCCCCGAGGGGTCCAGGATTGCAAGAGGGCGCAGGCCAGGCCAAGGGACCCCACCAGTGTACGAATCCACGCACCAGGCCTCTAGTATATACACACTGAGTGGCCAGATTATTATGATCTCTGAACGCATAATAATCTGGCCACTCAGTGTATATCTATACTAATAAAAGGGTAATATGCTAATTAGACTGGGAGACCTTCTGGGAGACCTTCAGAACATCCTTCTGGACAAAGCCATGGTGGTGGGGCCAAGGCAGATGTGGTTAGGGGCGAACAGGCCAGCAGAGGAGGGCAGTTGGGGGCGAGCAGGCTGGCAGTGGGGGCAGTTGGGGTGAGCAGGCCAGCAGAGGAGCAGTTGGGGGCAAGCAGGCCGGTAGACAGAGTGGTTGGGGGTGATCAGGCAGGCAGGCAGCTGTGTGGTTAGGAGCCAGCAGTCCTGGATTGTCAGAAGGATGTCCGACTTCCAGTTTAGGCCCAATCCCACAGGGATCCCAGATTGGAGAGGGTGCAGGCTGGGCTGAGGGACACCTCCCCCCCATGCACGAATTTTGTGCACTGGGCCACTAATATATATATTTAGGGTTGGGCAAAAGTAGATTTACAGTTGTGAGTACACGAAACATAGTGTGCATTCTTGTATCATTAATTATTGCATTTTTTCACAGCAACTATAAACCTAATTTCCCCCCCACATTGTGTAATCCATTTAAAGCTAAGTAAGATAATTATTTTTCTTTTTTCTTTTTTTAAAATATATTTTATTGATTTTTTACAGAGAGGAAGAGAGAGGGATAGAGAGTTAGAAACATCGATGAGAGAGAAACATCGATCAGCTGCCTCCTGCACACCCCCTACTGGAGATGTGCCCGCAACCAAGGTACATGCCCTTGACCGGAATCGAACCCGGGACCTTTAAGTGCACAGGCCGATGCTCTATCCACTGAGCCAAACCGGTTTTGGCAAGATAATTATTTTTCAACCCACTTATTCCACTTCAGGGTTGTGGGTGGCCAGAGCCCAACCCTGTGATGGAAGGGTTGTATCACATATACACCCACACTCATTCAGACTAGGACAATTTAGACATGCCAGTCCATCTCATCTGTATACCTTTATGATGTGGGAGGAAACCAGAGCACTCAGAGAAAACCCATGCAGACATGGGGAGAATGTGCTACCTCCACACAGCCAGGGCCTAGTCCAGGAATTGATTTTTTTTCCTTATCAATATTATAACAAAACAGTGTTGATTGAATCAATGTGATTCAAGGACCTGCTGTATATATATCTCCCAAATTTCTTAGCCACAATTCAAGTTTCTCTTTGATATAAACTAATCTATCTTTTCAGCTTTATCTCTCACTAATTTGTTAAATAGTCCATATGCTCTAAAGACATAAATAATGCATTGTCAAACTTAATTTGCATTTTATTTTATTAATATTTATTTTGTTCTGTACCTACACCTGCTATAGTCTCTTCATTTTCTATGTATTCAAGTTATATCTGTATTTTAAGGTTGACACCCTTCCCTGATCATTCAAGATAAAATTAGTGCCTTCTTTAATAAATTCCAGTGGCATTTGCTTATAATTCATTTGACACTATACATTTAATTAAATTGTAGTTATTTTTGAACTTGTAAACTCATAATGTTCTAGATAGAATAAACTTAGGAAATTCATGTCTCCATATATGCACAGCTTGTGTAGGGGCCCAGAGCAGACCACCCCAAAATCTCTCACAATGGTATTTTGAATTAAAGTTACTTAAGAAATTGCCAGTTCAAGGACACTCTGATCTCTGTTTCTTTCTAGATTTCCCCTGAAAGCAGGAGATAAATCTCCCATGTGAAAGGAGCCCTCCCTGCACCCAGAAGCTAACAAGAGAAACCGCAGCATCACCAGAGTTAGGGAATCCAGGGCTGAGTAATGTAGAAAAACAAACATTGTAATTTTTTAAAACTTATTTACTACCCAAGCCCAAACTTTGCATAGATTCCTCACTAATGAACACCTAAACCCAAGTTTCTTTGTCCTGATAAATCTTCACAAATTTATTTCTTTGTCTAAAATGCATAAAAGACTTCCTGCTTCAATAATTTCTCTGAGCATCATTTATGATCTCCCGTGTGCAAGTATTGATTTGGTTTTTCACCTGTTAATCTGTCTTACATCAATTTTATTATTAGTTAGGCAACAAGAACTCAAGAGAAGTATGGGGAAATTTCTCCCACTGTGACACCTGCTTGATGAAAAGAATCACTAGGAAATGTGTTCATTGAAAAGCTAGATTTCTGAATGCCACTCTAATTCTACATAATAAGAATCTTCCGGATCTGGAGATTTCTACCTTTAACAATGATCCAGGTGAGTTCATCACCACTCAAATTTAGGAAAAATTTGCAAAGTCTAGTCCCTTGATACATAAGTGGAGTAACTGAAATTGTCTGCCTGAAGATAAGCACCTTGCTCAGAAATCACAAGCAAAATCAAGACCAGTGCTAAAGTAGCATGCTCTTTCTAAGACCTACCTATCCCATCCAAGATAATGAGCCTTATAGAGAGGAACTGGGTCTTTGGCTCCCCCCACACCTGTGATATTTTCATAATAAATTGCACATAACCACTTGAAAAAATGTGTGATGAATTAATTTTAGGGATAGACTACAGACTCTATGTCCATAGCTTCCAAATAGGTAAATAAAAATCATACTATTTTTACAAGTAGTTTTATAAATGAAAACAGATTTAAAAAGAAACAGAGATAAATGAATAGATACCCACTTCATTTTGAATAAGTACTGACACTTTAATACCCAAAAATGCCTTCCCAATTTTCTCCTGCCGCTTGTTAGGGACTATAAAATATATTCATTTCAACTTGATGACTTGGAAATGCATACAGCATTAAAAAAAAAAAAGTCTAGTCCCTTTGTAAACACAAGAGGGAGCTATGATATTTGAAAAGATAAATCATAACAGAGAAAGGAAAACAACAAAATAAAAAAATAAAAACCATATTGTGGCTGACAGGGCATATTGCTGTAAGAAATAATGAGCACTCCTCTAAGTTTCCAAATTGTGATATAGGATTGTTTCATTAACACTTCAGCCTCTAAGTTTTTGTAGTTCTTCTTTAAAATAGTAGTACTAGTAGTAGTAGTAGTGCAACTGAATTTTCTTAGTATCAGCATTTTTCCATCTTTGCTATGTCCCTGCACTCTTTTTTAATCTGACAAGCTTAATGTTACTTGATAGGATAAAAGCAGACCATTTCTGAGAGGTGATTGCTTCAAGGGCACTCATCCATTTTATGAGGAATTTCTATCCCTTTCTATATTCTTTGCTTTAGATAACAGAATAAAAATGAATATATTATAAGGTGTGAAATTCTGTCAAAAAAAATAGCTTTTCATACTATCTGGCATCCTAAGATGTAGACAGAAATCTATGTTAAATATAAGCAGATATTTTACCTAAAAATAAAAGTAACTACATTTAAAAAGAACTTACCACATATTAGTCACAATAATAAGGACAAACATACATGCATTCAAACATGCATACATGCATACATACATACATACATACATGTTTTAAGTATTTAATTTAGTGTCCAAAATATTTAATATTTTGTTTAATAGCCACAAAATTGCCATAAGAGAGGTACTTTTATTTCAGTTTTACTGAATAGGAAATTGAAACATAGAAACTTCAATTTGTCAAAATGAGATGTCAATAAATACATAAGCTTTGATTAAAATTCTGATCTGCCTGACACCATATCCTAAGCAATAACCTTTTATTACTATATGTTTGTAGGTGCAACCTTATTAATCTCACCAAGGAGTAGGTAAGAAATATAGGGTATCTGACCCCACTCAAAACTTCTCAATCAGAGAATGCATTTTAACAAGTCCCCTGTCACAATCTGAAAACAAAAAAAAATAAAAAATCGATTTAAAAATGGGCAGAATGACTGAACAGACATTTTTTCAAAGAAGATATACAGATGGCCAACAGGTACATGAAAAGATGTCCAGCATCATTAATCATCAGGATAATGCCAATCAAAATGACAATAGGAAATTACCTTACACTTGTCAGAATGACTATCAACAAACAACAAGTATTGGTCAGGTTGTGGAGAAAAGAGAACACTTCGGCACTGTTGGTGGGAATGTAAATTGGCACAGCCACTATAGAAAATAGTATGGAAGTTCCTCAAAAAAAGATTTAAAATACACCTACCATATGATCCAGCAATTCTACTTCTGGATATTTATCCAAAGAAAACAAACAAACAAAAGCACTAATGCAGAAAAATATATGTGCCTGCTTGTTAATTATGACATTATCTAAAATAGCCAATATACGGAAACAACCTAAATGTCCATCAATGGAGGAATGGATAAAGAAATTGTATTGAGGCATACCTCATTTTATTGTGCTCCACTTTATTGTGCCTCACATATAATGTGGGTTTTTGTTTTACAAATTAAAGGTAAGAATTTCCACCAGCAAAAAGATTATGACTAGCTGAAAGCTAACATGATGGTTAGCATTTTCTAGCGATAAAGAAACTTTTAATTTTAGGTATGTATATTGTTTTGTGTGGTTTATTCAACACTACTGTGTATATAGTGAACAAACTTAAGTCCTTATTTGAAACATCTAGTCTTTCTAGATGTTTAGAAGTGCACAAAGTATGTTAAAAGTAGAGGTAGTAAAATAACATATTTTGTATATACCCTTTTAAGATTAATTTCAAATACTATGTTTTGGAAATGGGATGATCAAACCACCTCTCTGGGTGGTACACATTATTATATCTGTACTGGTTCAGAGAGGAAAGAGAAGAAAGTGCAAAGGGCTTTATACCAGTATGTTTATATTTAGGCACGATTAACCATCTTTCCTTGTGTCTGTGCATTGTGTTTTACTTAGCTGTGTATATAGTGTATGTGAAGGACAAACTGTTCTAATTTACAATATATTGTGTTTTTAGATGTTACAGAGGTTGCCAGTGTATGACAGAAGTAGTTAGTAAACAAATACATGGTGTACTGTTTGTGTTAGATTCTGAAGAAGAACTGTTCTGAAAACATGAGAAGTAAAATTGTTAAAATCCTCTCTAAGCATTACAGATGCTTATTGTACTGTCCACTGTGTTGATAGAGATGAAAAGGGGAAGAGTTTTAGGCCAGAAAGTTCTTTCCTATTCAGAAGACACTTCAGATTATAGCCTCTATGTGTAGTTTAATCAAACAAATCCTTATTTGAGATGGCTAGTCTTTCTAGATGTTTGAAAGTGCACAATGTAAGGTAAAAAAGTTAAAGTGACACCCTTTAAGTATTTTTTCTGTTAATTTATAGGAATGGTGGTATTTGAGGAATGCAATTGTTAAATTTGATGTCTTGGAGAGTATGCTGACTATTCGCAAGTGAAGAAAGTACAGAAAAAGGGTTCTGTGCCCATGAGTCTTTAGAGAAATTAAAATTATCTAACCATTGTTACATATGTGCATATTAGTTAATATTGCTGTGTATTCAAGGATAATGCCTGAAGTATATTAAAAGTAGAGGTAGTAAAATAATCCCTTTATAAAAGCCCTCTTGTTAGTTTTTAGGAAGGACTGTCATCTGGGAGTGTCTTTGTTAATCCATCTCTTGGAGCCAAGTGTTCTGTATTTAGTCACTGACATGGTGGAGGAGGGAGAAGAGGAAGGGTGAAGGGAAGGGCTCTTTGCTAATATGTCCATACCTAGAAGAAAGTTTTAGGTTATAACTATAGGTCTATATGCATTTTTTTAAAGTTCCTGTGTTTATTGTGGGCAAGGTTCTTTCTTTATTTTGCAACATTGGAGCTTCTTAGATGTTCTGAGGTGACAACATCTGATAAAAAGTAGAGATAGTGAATTAACCAATTTGTAAATATCTTTTTGTTATAATTGTTAGAAAAGAGGCATCTTGGACATGAAGTTGTTGAACCATCTCAGAAATGGACATCAGGAGTTATTCATATGAGGGGTGTGTGTGGATGTGTTCATATTCACATTGTGGTGATAACCACTGATGTGCGTGCATCTCTTTAGACTGTGCTATAGGGATATGTTTTTAAGTACTTCAGTCAAAACTTACCACCTTGCTAATATTTTAAAGTATAAATCATAATTTTCTTAGAAGCATTATACTTTGTGTACTCTTGCTTTGGGTCTCATTTTTAATGGAACATTAAGGGAACACATTATTTTAATTGTAACTTTGTAAATATCTTTTATCTAGAGGCCTGTTGCAATTTTTGTCCTTTATGAAATTTTTGTCACCAAGTAAGGCAGGATTACATTTTCTTCCAAGTTGAGTTGACGTAGGATATTCTTGGTTATCAAAATACTCATAGCTTTGGGATTTTGAAATGGTAAATATCCATGATGTGTGAGAAAGCATGATACATAAATGTACCATCTTAATTACATAAAAATGAAAGCTTAGTTGTGTAGGTACACAGGACTTAGAAGGACACGTCGGACTGTGAACTGCTTGTGATTATAGATGGCTTTGTTCTTTGCTTGTGTTTTTCAGTTTTTTATACATGCACTTTAACTTTAAAAAAATAAATGTTACTTTAAAAGCCTAAAAAAAAGAATCTCCACCAGCAAAAATATTATGACTAGCTGAGTGCTAACATGATGGTTAGCATTTTTTACCAATAAAGAATCTTTTAATTTAGGTATGTATATTGTATTTTAGACATATGCTATTGTACACTTAATAGACTATAGTGTAACCCTAAATTTGTATATGCACTGAGAAACCACAATGTTGTGGCTTGTATTATTGCTATATTTGCTTTATTTCAGTGGTGTGGAACTGCACCCACAATACATCTGAGGTGTGCCTGTATGTCTACAATGGAATTTTATTTTGTGTTAAAAAAGAATGAAATCTTGCCATATGCAACAATATAAATAAAGCCTGAGGGTGTTATGCTAAGTGAATAAGTCAGAAAGAGAAAGACAAATACCATATGGTCTCACTTAAATGTAGAATCTTAAACACACACACACACACACACACACACACACACACACACACATGAACAAGCTCATATATAGAGAGAACAGATTGGTGGTTGTGAGGTGGGCATGGGGTAAAATAGGTAAAAAGGGTCATGATATAAACTGCATAACTAAAGTACAAGCTTTAGTAATAAAATAAATAAGTCATTGGGATGTAAAGCATGGTGGCATGGTGACTATAGTTTAAAATGTTCTATTGTGTATTTGAAAGTTTTTAAGAGAATAAGTCTTGAAGTTCTTATCACAAGAAAATAAGTAAAAAAATAAATAAAAAACCATGCCTGGTTTGGTGGCTCAATTGGTTAGACCATCGTCTTATACACCAAAAAGTTGCAGGTTTGGGACAGGGCACATACCTAGATTGTGGGTTTGATCCCTCCTCAGGGTTGGGATGGGAGGCAACCAATGGGTTTCACTCTCACACTGATGTTTCTCTCTCTCTCCACCCCTCTCTCTTGTTCTCTCTCTCTCCCTCCTCCCTATCACCCTCTCTAAAAACATATCCTCACATGAGGATTTAAAGAGAGAGAGAGAGAGAGAGAGAGAGAGAGAGAGAGAGAGAGAGAAAACAAGTGCTCTGGGTGATTTTTAAGTACATTTAAGTTGGAGTCAGGTTAAAAATGGTGGCAGAGTAAGAGAATGCTGCACGAACATGCTCCCAGGAACAATGTAATTTCAACTGAAATACAGAAAGGCTTCCTGAATAATCAATGGAAAACTCACAGGAGAGAATCCTGATACCTGAGGACCAAAGGTGGAGACTGAATAGAGAGTGGTAGGAGGGGCAGAAGCAGGAAAGGGCTGGCCAGGCACCCACAGACAGCAACTGAATTCAGGGAGAGATATCTCATCTGTGGGGAGGGGGGTGCCACTGAGAACTCTGGGATATAACCCCCAAATTGGGCACCCAGCAAAGAGCATCAAATCTGAGGAGGGTACCTACACAATATCTAGCTGTTGAAAGCAGCGGGGTGCTGTCTGCCAGGGAGTTGGTGCTGAAAGTTTGGGCACCCTCTTGAAGGGCCAGTGCACAAAAATTCCCTGTGGAGCCACCCACTTTGTGCCCTGGCAGAGGGAGGGTGAAGTGGACTGGAGATGTGAGAGCAGAACCCAGGACTGGGGACTCAGGGGATAGAGCTCCGAAGGCAGATACCCCAAGTTTCCTGGGCTGAGTCATTCCCTCACACAGCAGAGGACATCTTTCCCACATAGACATTTGTCTTCCCTGGGGGGAAGACAGTCGATACACACCTTATTGGAAAATATGTTGCCCTGAGGCCACTTAAGAGATTAAAAGTAACAGCCTTCAGGCAGAGCAACTGCCCCACCCTATTGAAAAAAACTCTCCCTACACTTGAGGACAATTGCCTGGGGGGCAATTCACATAGGAATCCTACCAGTCTGTAGGCAGAAGCAGTCTCTGAAGGCTTTGAGTCTTTTCCTGATTCAATTAGTCGGAAACAGCCTTTAACACTGTCCTGCACTAGAGATTGAGAGCTGTAGAGGATCTACCTAAAATATAGTCACAAACCCAAACAGACAACCAAAATGAGGAGACAAAGAAACAACCTCCAAATGAAAAAACTAGAGATTTCTCCAGAAGAAGAGATAAATGAAGCAGATATAAGAAATTTATCTGAAACAAAGTTCAGAGTAATGATGGTAAAAATGCTCAACAGTATGAAAAAACATAGTAACTATGAAAAAAAAGAACAGTCTGAGATAAAGAATGACATAACACAAATAAAGAACACATTGGAAGTAATACACAGCAAATTAGGGGAAGCTGAGGATCGAATCAGTGAATTAGAAGACAGAGTTGAAAATACCACTCAATCAGAGAACCAAAAAGAAAAATAGTCCATTAAAAAACAGGAGGAAAGCTTTAGGGATCTGTGGGACAACATGAAGTGTAACAATATTACAATAGCAGGTGTGCCAGAAAAGGCAGAAAGGGAGAATGGAATAGAGAAGGTGTTTGAAGAAATAATGGCAGAAAACTTCCCTAACCTGGTAAAGAAAAAAGTCACACAAGTTCAGGAGGCACAGAGAAACCCAAATGAGAAGAACTCAAACAGACCCATGCCCAGACACATCATAATTAAAATGCCAAAAATTAAAGACAAAGAGAGAATCTTGAAGGCAGCAAGAGAAAACTATTACCTACAAAGGAGTTCCCATAAGGCTGACACCTGATTTCTCATCAGAAACTCTACAGGCCAGAAGGGAATTGCATGAAGTACTCAAGGTAATAGAAAGCAAGGATCTGAGACCAAGATTACTATATCCAGCAAGTTATCATTCAAAATAGATGGTCAAATAAAGCACTTCCCAGGTTAAAAAAAAAAAAAAAAAGGCTAAAGGAGTTCATCACCACCAAGCCAGCATTACAAGAAATGCTAAAGGGATTGCTGTAAGGGATTGCTGAGAAGAAGAAACAGAGAGAGAAACATAGCCATACAGAATTAAAATGGCTATAAATAAGTACCTCTCAATAATAACCTTAAATGTAAATGGATTAAATGCTCCAATCAAAAGTCATAGAGTAGCTGAACTGATACAAAAACATGACCCAACTTAAGTTTTCTACAAGAGACCCACTTCAAAACAAAAGACAAACATAGGATGAAAGTGAAGGGTTGGAAAAAATTATCCATGCAAATGGAAATGAAAAAAAAGCTGGCATAGAAATACTCATATTTGACAAAATAGACTTCAAAATGAAGGCCAAAACAAGAGAACATGAAGCCCACTTCATAATACCAAGGGGATCAATACAACAAGAGGATATAACCCTGCTAAATATACACTGAGTGGCCAGATTACTATGATCTCCGAACGCATAATAATCTGGCCACTTAGTATACATATTAGAGGCCTGGTGCATGAATTTGTGCATGGGTGGGGTCTGGCCAGCCTGGCCAGGAGGAGGGGACATGGGCAGTTGGTCAGCCTGCCTGCTCGTCAAACTCTTGGTTGAGGGGACAATTTGCATATTAGCCTTTTAGCATATAGGATATACACTGAGTGGCCAGATTATTATGTGTTCAGAGATCATAATAATCTGGCCACTCAGTTTATATGCACCCAATATAGGAGCACCTAAAAGTTATTAAAAAAAAAAAAAGAAAGAAACTTCTGGAGGACTTTAAGGGAGATATTGAGAGCAATACAGTCATAGAAGAGGACTTTAATACCCTATTGACTTCAATGGATGTACCTTCCAGACAAAAAATCAACAGGAAAAGAGTGGTTGTACAGGACACACTAGATCAGATGGATTTAATTTACATTTACAGAACATTTCACCCCAAAGCTGCAGAATATACATGTTTTCAAGTGCACAGGGGACATTTTCAAAGATAGACCACATATTAGGATAAAAAATAAGTCTCTACAAATTCAAGAAGATTGAAATCATATCAAGTATCTACTCGGATAACAATGGCATGAAATTGAAGATCAAATATAATAAAAACATTCAAGCACATGGAGGCTAAATAGCATGTGACTACACAATAGATGGGTTTCCAATGAAATAAAGGAATAGAACATAAGCTTCCTGGAAACAAAGGCAAGCAAACACACAAAAAGACAATATCCACAAATGACAAGTGTAGGTGAGGATGTGGAAAAGAGGAAACCCTAGTACACTGCTGGTGGGACTGCATACTGGTCAGCCACTGTGAAAAACAGTATGGATTTTCCTTAAAATATTAAAAATTGAACTCCCATTTGACCCTCTCATGCCACTTCTAGGAATATATCCTAAGAAACCTGAAACACCAAAGAGAAAAAATATATGCACCCTTATGTTCATAGCAGTGTTATTTAGAATAGCTAAAATTTAGAAACAGCCCAAGTTCCCATCAATAGATGAGTAGATAAAAGAGCTGTGGTACATTTACACAATGAAATACTATGCAGTTGTAAAAAAGAAAGATCTCTTACACTGTGAGACAGCATGGAGGAACCTAGATAGTATTATGCTAAGCAAAATAAGTTAGTCAGAGAAATACAAGTATCACATGGTCTCACTTATGTGTGGAATCTAATGAACAAAACAAACTGATGAATAGAATAGAATCAGAGACATAGAGGCATGGAACAGACCGATGACTTTCAGAGGGAAGGTGGGGGTTGGGAATGGAGCCCAGCATTACCCGCCAGCTCATTGGGCTCCAGCCCGCTGGCCACTTTGATCCTGCACAGCAGAAGTAGTGCGGGAAGTGGAAGGCGCCTGGAGAAGAGCCTGGGCTGGGTACCAGCCACTCCCACTCATCCCAGCCCTGCTGTGTCTGCAGCAGCCACCACTTGGGCGTGCAGGAGAGTGTCTGTGGGAGAGGCTCAAGTTGCCACAGCTGCTCTCACCAGCTGTGAGCTGAGCAGTGCTCCTGCTGTGGGAGTACACTGACCACCAGGGGGTAGCTCCTGCATTGAGTGTCTGCCCCTGGTGGTCAGTGTGCATCATAGCTACCAGCTAGTCATCCAGTGGTCCAGTTTCCAGTCACTTAGGCTTATATATATATATAGGACCCCACTGGTCTATATATATATAGACTAGAGGACCAATGCCATGCACCAGTGGGGTCCTCAGCCTGGCCTGCGACTCTGCGACTTCTCGTAATCGAGGACACCTTGGGAGATGGCAGACTGCTGATTTTGGCCCGATCCCCACAGGCAAGGCTGGGATCGGGCCAAAACTGGCAGTCAGACATCACCTGAGGGATATAATAGTGCACAAAATGGCAGGTGGCTGGGGAGGAGCTTGTGCCGGGCGCTGCTCCTGCTCATCCTGGCCCCATTGCACCTGCTGCCACCGCTGGGTAGTGCTGCTGTGAAGGTGGGAGAGGCTCGCGCCACCACAGCTGTGCTTGCCAGCCATGAGCCAGGTGTCTGGTGCTCCTGGGTCAGCTGAGTAGCACTCCCACTGTGGGAGTACACTGACCACCAGGGGGTAGCTCCTACATCGAGTGTCTGCCCCCTGGTGGTCAGTGCGCATCATAGCAACTGGTGAAATGGTTGACCCGTCACTTGGGGTTTTATATATATAGACTAGTGGCCTGGTGCATGAAATTCATGCATGGGGGCGTTTCCCTCAGCCCAGCCTGCACCCTCTCCAATTGGAGACCCCTGTGGGATCGGGCCTAAACTGGCAGTTGGACATCCCTCTTGCAATCTGGGACCACTGGCTCCTAACTGCTCACCTGCCTGCATGCCTGATCACCCCTAACTGCCTCTGCCTGCTTGCCTGATTGCCCCTAACCCCTCTGCCTTCCTACTCTATAGCCCCTAACCTCTCTGCCTGCCTGCCTGATTGCCCCCAACTGCCTCTGCCTGCCTGATCACCCTAACTGCCCTCCCCTGCTGGCCTGATCTTGCCCCCAACTGCCCTCCCTTGCTGGCCTGATCTCACTCCCAATTGCCCTTCCCTGCTGGCCTGGTTGCCCCCAACTACCCTCCCCTTCTGGCCTGATATCACCCCCAACTGCTCTCCCCTTCCAGCCTGATTGCTCCCTAACTGCCCTCCCCTGCCAGCCTGATCTCACCCCAACTGCCTTAAAACCCACAGCCCCCACCTTAGGTTCTGGCTTTGCACTTCACCCAGATTTGGTTTTGATTGGTCAGTGTCTATGCCAGTCAGCGTCAAAAGCTCTGCCTCCTAGGCAGCCATTGGCTCCTCGCACTTCACCTAGATTTGATTCTGATTGGTCAGTTTCTATGCTAGTCAGTGTCTCCGGGCCTATCTCCAGGCCTGATCAGAGAGGTGGGGCTGATCAGCAGCCCCTGTGGAGGCCCAGAGAGAAAGCTGCCACAGAGGCTACGGATCAGACTCTGCTTCTCTCTCCATGGCTCTCTCCAGGCCTGATCTGCAGTCCCCCCAGCACTAACTGCAGGACTGACTTTCGGTGTTCAGTCAAGCTTTCGGTCATTACGGTCACTGCTTTTTTATATATATAGATAGGCATAACCCCTGGACACAGATAATAGAGTGGTGAAGGCTTTGGAGAGGTGGTTATGGGTTGGAGGGGTCAGTGGAGAAAAAGAACCCACAAACAAATGAAGGGGACATCTGTAATACTTTCAACAATAAAGATAAATTTTACAAAAGAATATTAAGAAATAAATTGAAATTTTATAAAGAATGAATAGAGATTATAGGGAGCCATGTCCCATAGCACTTAGGAAGTTCCTTAATGGAAATGAGGAGGTGAAGAAAGCAAAATAGAGTTTAAAATCACTCTCCAGACTAAATTCTATGAAAATTTATTAGGATCCGTTTCACTTGGCCATACTTGGCTGTGATTTAGGTTTATTTCTTTTTTAAAAAGATTCTTTATTGTTTAAAGTATTTAGCTTTATTTCTGAAATGCATAAAAACTTAGTGACCAAATAAGATCCTTTCAATGAGAAATGTATACAAAAATACAATATTATTTTTTAAAAATTTGTTAATATAACATTAATAGTGTGAATTATTCTGAAAAAAATGGGGGACAGTTCTATATAATGGACTATGGATTTTTTTCTTTCATATCAATTTATTTTAAAGAGGAAAATCCAACTGTTTCTTTAGGATCTCTTATCTGTTATTCTCCATTCTCTTTCCTTTTTTGTTGCAATTTTTTCCTGATCACACTATTTGATCTGCTTTCAAGATCTCCTGATGCCAAGTGGCACAAAACGTTTCTTTTCTTCATTCCTGAACTCTTGGTGGATATTTATACTATCATTTATAATGAGTTCATCAGTCAAATTCAAGATATTATGATCATCACAGTCACTGAAATGAAATGTTGGTGCTTAGCTGAAAGAGGTAATAAATTGACTTGGTTCAGCTAACTTGTGAGCATTAACAATTTTTAAGAAATTACTTTTCAGTCCAGGAAAAGGAAATATCACAAGTTTGATGACTTTTATTGCTCAGCATGTCTTATTTATTTGTTGTTGTTGTTTTTTAATCAGGTAAGAGTACAGTGTTTGAACAGAAAGGATCAACACTTTCTATATGGAAATAAAATCATTTTATAATACAATGTTACCTCCTTTATTTTTTCATTGTTCATACCATAGAGTACTGACTATGGAAAAAAGCCTTCAGTAAACTTTAGTTCACTTTCTGAATAATTCTAATAATTATGTTAGAGGGTGAATGTACTATTAAATATAAAGCAGTTCAATTCTCACATTTTATTGATGCAGCATCTGAGATATTGAGGAGTAGAGTACCTCTCCCATAATCACATCACTGTTTGTTGAATCAGGCCGAAGAATGCAGATGTCAGCTCCATGCTATTTTGGTCACACTATGAACTAAATTATGACTCAAATTTTTGCTTTATATTTAGTTTCTTGTGAAAAGAGAATTAGGAAAACATAAGGAACATTAAATCCAACCCATTTTTCTGCCGTATTGGAAGAGATTTATATTTCTTTCCAGGGAAGCTCTTGGGAGATGATAGCAGAGTAAGTCATAAATTACAGTTAAAAATTAAGGTACAGAAGACCAAAATCAACAATGGCCAAAGAGTTGACCCTAATAAATGAGCAAATTCATCTTATTCACCAACAGGATTCAGTAAGGCAAGGCAGGATTCATTTCAACATGAGGATTAATTTACAAAGTACACACCAGAACAGATCAGGATTCCAAAAGGACTGAGAAGGCAAAGAAAGACAAATACCATATGATATCACCTATATGTAGAATCCAATGAATAAAATAAACTGAGAAACAAAATAGAAAGGAGGCATGGATACATGGAACAGACTGACAACTGTAGAGGGGAGGCCAGTTGGGACACTGGATGAAGGAAGTTGAAGGGATTAACCAAAAAAACATATATACGTAACCCATAGACACAGACAATAGTGTAGTGATAGCCATAGGGAAAGTCGTGTGGGGATAGGTGGAAGTGGGCAAAGGTGGGGGCAATGGGGATGAAAAGAGACTTTGCTTGGGATGATGGGCATATGATACAGTGTGCAAGATGATGTTTTATTGCATTATACATTTGAAACTTGTATGGTTCTGCAAACCAATGTCACCCCAATTGAAAAAAAAAAGGGTTGAGAAGGACCTCAAGATTGCATTATTATAATGCCACTCATCAGATTTGTCCTAAAAACTTTCTCCACTTAGTAACTCTTTAAAATAACACCACAAACACAGTTGACTTACAGGGTAGACAGTTAATTCTGTAAGAACATGGGACTTCAAGGGCATAAAATCAAACTAAGCAAAAATGAAGAACAAAAATATTCTGAAAGAACCCTCTTGCAAAATGATGCAATTATTTTATCAAGCAAACAAATGCAAGAAGTTACTTATAGCCTTTTATTGTGGATATGTAGTGTAAAATAGTTGTGTGCCTGACTCAAGGTATTCAGGATTCTAGGAAGTTAGGACTAACATATAGGATACGATACTCCTTCTCAGTTTGTTCACACACTCTGCTTAATTTTCTGCTCTTCTCTAATTATGCTGTGCCTTGGAATATTGCTCCATGCACACAGCATCTCCCAGGCTCTCCTGACTTCCTTTGTTCAGCTAAACAATAACATTAATTGGATACAGGTGAGAAGAAAGGTTGGGGGATATCTCCTTCATTCCTTCCCTTCTCCAGAGCCACACGTTGTGCAATTTCTGAATCCCTCAATGACTAGCTCTGATGACTAGCTCTCCCACTGGGCAAGCCTACTTCCAACATGCTAATTCTCACAAATTTGGTAACACTTTTTTCCACCTCTTGCCTGTCAGCTTTTGAGGTGATAAAAAACAACAACACGTCATGCTGTTGCTCTTGCTCATCTCTGAACACTAACCATTCTTTTCTTAAAAATTAAATTTATTAGGGTGACATTAATTTCCCTTTACACCCCCTCACCTTCCTTTCCTCTGGTAATCACTATGCTGTTGTCTGTGTCCATGAGTTTTTGTTTGTTTTTTTAAGCAGCTTTATTGAGGTATAATTGAACATATTTAATGTATACAATTTATATTACTATAGAAATTTATATTTACTTTTATGTATAACTGCTCATATTTATATATACATTAAAATATACATACTTAATACATATTTATATATGTTTAATGTATACAATTTGATGAATTGGTACATATACATACAGCCATGAAACCATCATCACAATCAAGGTAGTAGATATATCCATCACTTCCAAAAGTTTCTTTGCATCTCTTTGGGTTTTTTTTGCTTTGTTCCATTTTGTTTCATGAGAAGAAAACTTAACATGATATCTACCCTGTTAACATATTTTTAAATGTACAATGCATATTCCTAAATGTAAAAAGTCTTGTTAACTATAGGCACTATGTTGCACTGTGGTTCTCTAAAACGTATTCATCTTGCATAACTGAAAACTTATACCTGTTGACCTCCCATTTTCACCCTTTCCCCAGTCTTTATCAACCATCATTCCATTCTCTGCTTCTATGAGTTTCATTATTTTAGATGGCTCACATAAATGGAATGTAATATCTGTCCCTCTGTGACTGGGTTATTTCACTTAACATAATGGCCTCCAGGTTTATCCATGTTGTCACTAATGGCAGGATTTCCTTATTTTTTAAGGCTGAATAATATTCCATTATGAGACATACAGTTGTTTCAGGACTGAAGAGTCTGGACTCAAGTAAATCCCAGCCGTGCCTTAAGATTATTAGTATCTTTATGCCACATATTGTAGTTTGAGGATGGCAGTAGGACAATAAGGTATGGGAGCTCAGACTGGGGAAGTTTGACAGGCCTCTCACACTGCATTTCCCATTTTCACACAGGACTAGGAAGTGAAAAGACCTTGAGTAGGTCACCATTTCCCAGGATTACATATGGTGTTTTTAGGCTATATTGCTTATTAGTTACTAAATCAGAATTTACTAGTTTTGTAATTCTGGTTCACAACTCTAAAGTCATAAAATTATTAGAAATTCAGGAAATTTGGAAATGGAACTAAAAAAATAAAGGTATTGAGTTACATTTGTATATATTACTACGTTAAAAAGCATTTCAAACACTTGTACATATGGATCAGCACATTTCCTCCCAGAAGATATATTTACTTGTGAAGATACCTACAATGCACAGCATAGCATTCATTTTAATATTTTCATGTAGTAAATATATAAAATAAGAAAAATATAGCATCTAGAACAGGTCTGTATACATAGTAGTAAGTCTACAGATATTTGTGGAAGATAAAGAAATATAAATATTGAGCAAGGAGGATAAATTCCATGAAGAGATGTTTCCATTAGACTTCAAATTATTTGAGTTGAAAGGACAAACTTAATGCCATACTTAGAAATTCTAAAGACAGTTCATGTCATACTTAGAAATTCTCAAATTACCTCCCAATTTATATGACCTTCTTTATCACAACAGGAATGAAGATTTGTGAAGAATTATTGCCCTAAATCATTGATAGTGAAAGGAAAAAGTAAAACAGAATCACATGTTTCCTTATTTTTAAATCAGGGGTAAGTTCCTTAAATAACAAACTTCTAAAGTTCCTGAAGTTATTCTTGATCCAAATCACATAGTGATGATAATGTTAAATGAGTAAACAAAAATAAATAAGTAAAATGTTGCCATAGAATTGAATCCAACACAGCTTGCAAACTAACATTTGGGGAAAAGACTTTTAATATTATAATTATGTTTTAATAATTTATTTAAATTATTGTCAGCGTTTTAAAAATGACCATTTCAACAATTTACATAAGTGGTGTTTACAGCTGAACAAGATCAACTGGTCTAACTCCCTCATTTAAGTGATATCATAACCTAAGCCCAGGAGTTGACTATCTCAAGTATTGTGGCTTATTTTTAGTGGAGCCAGAATACAAATCTAAATACCCAGAAGTTGATTCAATGCTCTCTCATCTCTGACATAAATCAAACTTGATTTTCATGGTGACTATATAATTTTTTCTCACGAAAATAATTTATAATACAAAGGCATAGAGTTCTTTGAATGGATAAAAACCCATATAATTTTTAACACTTCTGACAAGTACACTGCTATTTAATTGGTACAAAATATCCATCAATTCACCTTTACCTTAGAGCCGGGGACGGCAAACTGAGGCTTGCGAGCCACATGCGGCTCTTTGGACCCTTGAGTGTGGCTCTTCCACAAAATATCACAGCCTGGGCGAGTCTGTTTGGAAGAAGTGGTGTTAGAAGAAGTTTAAGTTTTTACCTGGGACAAGAGGAAAACAATTCCAAGACCATGTGGATTCCAGCAACAGAGAGGAATCGACAGGACTACTCCAGCCATGAAGACAGAAGAGAAGCAATCCAGAGATGGAAGATGCTGACGTGGCCCTCCCATACTAGCAGTTAGCAGCTGTGCATCACTGCAGGTTGCCCAGGACCAAACCAGAGAGAGTCGGACCTGCATTACTACCATTTGTCCACCACCCAGAACTGAAATGTCAGTGCTGACATGTACACATAAGGAACTGTTGGACATTGAAATTGGATCTCAAGATAACTGTTGGCCCAGAAAGAAACTCACTACAGACTGATTAATTTGCCTGTCACCATAACCATTATTGCTTATCTCATTTTCTGTTCTTACAAGTGTATTTCTAATAGCACATGATCTCACTCATCTAGGGGAAATAATGAACAACATAGACTGATGAACAAGAACAGACCCAGAAACAAGGAGGCATGGATCAAACTGTCGGGCCTCAGAGGGAGGGTAGGGGAGGGTGGGGGTGAAGGGGAGAGATCAACCAAAGGACTTGTGTGCAAGCACATGAGCCTAACCAGTGGTTAAGGACAACAGGGGCGTGGGGGCATGTGTGGGGAGGGGTGTGGGATGGGAATGGAGAGGTGAGGACAAATATGTGATACCTTAATCAATAAAGAAATAAAAAAAAAACTAAGGGGGAGTTCATGTCATTGTAAAGTATACATATTAACAAGGTCACACAGGGAACTGCTTTTTAGGATGCAATGCCCTACAAACTGAATAATTACAGAAATCAAAAATGACAAGAACATTTTTCAGTCTTTTATCAAATGACTCTGCAAAATGATATGTTTCCAAAATATTTGTCTTACTTGCTAATAAATATCTACTATTAAAAAAAAGAAGTTTAAGTTTAAAAAATTTGGCTCTCAAAAGAAATTTCAATCGTTGTACTGTTGATATTTGGCTCTGTTGACTAATGAGTTTGCTGACCACTGCCTTAGAGTGATTTCTCTTAAAAGAACTCATGTAATTAAGAGCTAATATCTTTTTTATTGAGAAAGTGATTAAAGAGCTTACAATTTTTAAAATGCATATTTTTTATCCCTTAGTAGGCCATGGCATAATTCTGTTAAAATCTGAAATTACTGAAAGAAAGTAAATAAGAACATAGATAAACAGACACCTACGTTATCTGCTACAAAATGATTAGCAAAATTATCATTTGGAGTATTGCAGAAAATAGCAAGTGTACCTAATAAATTCATACATCTGGCTAAGAGGATATCTAGAAAGAATAATTTAGCCCTAGCCGGTTTTGCTCAGTGGATAGAGCATTGGCCAACGGACTGAATGTTACCAGGTTCAATTCTGGCCAAGGGCACATGCCCGGTTTGTGGGCTCCATCCCCAGTAGGAGGCATGCAGGAGGCAGCCAATCAATTATTCTCTCTCAACATTGATGTTTCTATCGCTCTCTCCCTCTTCCTTCCTCTCTGAAATCAATAAAATAAATATATTTTTAAAAATAATAATTTTATTGATTTATTTAAATTCCTCTGATAATATATGAAAATATCAAAATTAATTTTAAAATGAATTGTTGCCTTAGCTGGTTTGGCTCAGTGGATAGAGCATCGGACTGTGGACTGAAAGGTCCCGGGTTCGATTTCGGTCAAGGGCACATAACTGGGTTGCAGGATTAATTCCCAGTAGGGGGCGAGCAGGATGCAGCCAATCAATGATTCTCATCATTGATGTTTCTATCTCTCCCTCTCCCTTCTCTCTGAATTCAATAAAAATATATTTTAAAAATAAATAAAAATGAATTGTTCCATTTTAGAACAGAATGTAGACAAAAGAATAGAGTGCCTACGACAGCCTTTACAGCCAAGGAAAGATTAACCTTAAAAGCAAAAGGGCCAGTTGTTTTACCAGCAAAATGGGTTTATATGAGAACTAGAGGCCCGGTGCATAAAATTTGTGCACGGAGGAGGATTGTCCCTCAGCCCAGCCTGTACCCTCTCCAATATGGGACCCCTTGAGGGATGTCCGACTGCCCGTTTAGGCCCAATCCCACCAGGACTGCTGGCTCCCAACTGCTTGCCTGCCTGCCTTCCTGATTGCCCCTAACCACTTCTGCCTGCCAGCCTGATCACCTCCTAACCACTCTGCTGCCAGCCTGTTTGCCCCCAACTTCCCTCCTCTGCCAGCCTGGTCACCCTTAACTGCCCTCTCCTGAAGGGTTGATCACCTCCAACTGCCCTCCCTTGCAGGCCTGGTCCCTCTCAACTGCCCTCCCTTGCAGGCTGGGTACCTCCCAACTGCCCTCTCCTGCTGGCCATCTTGTGGTGGCTATCTTGTGTCCACATGGGGGCAGGATCTTTGACCACATGGGGGCAGCTATATTGTGTGTTGCAGTGATGGTCAATCTGCATATTACTCTTTTATTAGATAGGATAGAGGCCTGGTACAGGGGTGGGGGCCAGCTGGTTTGCCCTGAAGGGTGTCCCGGATCAGGTGGGGGTTACCTTGGGGCATGGGGCGGCCTGAGCGAGTGGCCTGTGGTGGTTTGCAGGCCGGCCACACCCCCTGGCAACCCAAGTGGAGGCCCTGGTATCTGGAATTATTTTCCTTCTATAATTGAAACTTTGTAGCCTGGAGTGGAGCCAAGCCTGGGGCTCCCTCCGAGGCTGGCAGCCATTTGCGTTGGGGTTATAATTGAAACTTTGTTGCCTTCAGCGGGTGGACCCGGCCAGGGTGTGTGGAAAGCTTTGCTTCCCCTGTTGCTGGGGGCAACCCTGGCCTGCTCTCTCAAGCTCCATTCTGCTGCCATTTGTTTGAATTTGTTTACCTTCTATAATTGAATCTTTGTAGCTTGAGTGGAGGCTTAGGCCTGGCAAGTGCAGGCAGAAAGCTTGGCTTCCTCTGTTACCTAGGAAACCTTGCTCTCTGTGGCTGTAGCCATCTTGGTTTGGGTTAATTTGCATACTCGCTCTGATTGGATGGTGGGTGTGGCTTGTGGGTGTGTCGGAGGTATGGTCAATTTGCATATTTGTCTATTATTAGATAGGATGGAAAATGAATGACAATTTGGGACAATCCAATAAAGGAGAGCCATGGACAAGTCTGAAGAACAGAGGAAAGGGGTTGCTTTTATAAGGGAAAAAGAGGAAGTTAGGAGGGGCCATTTTGGAAGAATTCAGGGTGATAATGGCTACTCATTGGCTGAGTGTGGCAGTTTCTCATTGGCTGGACTATAACCAGGAGCCCAAACCTGAAGGCAACTAGCTAAAGAGGTTCAGGTGAGAATTAAGGTGTTTTTCTGAGCATGGAGAAATTATTTCCTCCTGCTGTTTGTCCTACTGTTTGGGATCTTGGTGGCAGTGCATGAGAGTACCCCCTTCAGGGTTTCCTGACTCCATTTTAAGTAAGGTTTCCTTTATTTTTAAGAAGATTCAAAGATGAACAATGGCCTCAGAGCAAAGAACAAAACCTGGACAGTAAAATGCAGTCTCAAGGAAAACAACGAAAGGGTATATCTATGTGATCCTTTTTTAAGATCTCAGAAAGATTTCAGAGCATTCTTCACTAACTTTATTTGCAAGCAGCCCCACATCAGCCTCACAGGTGGCCCAAGGTAGAACTTGTCATGGAAAAAAGTGTGGGTGTGTCTTTTGTTTAATGGAGTTAAGACTGAATAAGAATCATAAACAACCTGACAGACAGAGAGAGAGAATTTGTGCTATTAGAAGCACCATGAGTTTAGACTAAAAGGGACAGGAAAAATTTAGAATTAGAAGTCTTGGTACCCTCAATCTTTGCACACAGGAAGCACACTAAGAAAGTTAATCAGCTACACACATGGACCATTATTTTAAGGAAGGTAGGATAACTCAGAAGGCTGAACTAAGGTAACAGAGGACCAATTGGTGACTCATGGAATGAGAATGGGCCTTAACCAAGGAGCTGGAAGCATGTGCCCAGTTGAATTTTAGAATTACTGTGGCCTATTCCCCCTCTTGAATAGAATTTTCACTTAAGGCTCTCCTATAAGTATCTCAATATTGTATGTTAGATGTGAGAAAAGCATATGATCTGTTTTCTTTATGCCACTGGCCTTCTGATTAAGAGGAATAAAACTGGAGGAACTGTACCTGAAGCATCTCTTTTGTACCTAGGCTTAATTAAAATGATAAGGTCCTAGATGTTCATACACTGCCATAAGAGGATAAGATTATTTTTCATGTGAGAAAAATGCAAATATTATCTGTCCAGAGGAATGACTATGGTAGATTAAAAATGGTTGCAAATCTTTAATAATTTAATTGAGAAATTCTTTTTTCCCTCCCTTTGAACCTGATTTGGCCTATGGTTACTTTGACCAATGGAATATCCTAGAAGTGATGCAGAATTGATACTATATACTGTCCTGGGCCTAGAATTTAACAGGACTGGTGCTTCTACTGTGGTCTCTTATAAACCTAAGCAGCTATGTAAGAAATATAACTAGACTAGAAATCTGCCAGGCTAATGACATGAAGTAGTCCTGGAAAAGGGGGTATGAATGGGAATCAGCTGACACCCAGCAGTTCCAGAGGAGCCATATGTCACCTAGCTAATTCAGCTGATATAATGGAGAAGAAGCAAACTCTACTGTCCCCTATATTAATCCCTGTGGCTTAGAATTGTGAGATAAAATTATGATAAATTGTTAGTCTAAGCCACTAAGTTTTGCTGCAACAGTGGATAACCAGAGCACATATTAATTATATAGAGAAGATGTTGTGGCTTGAAAAGAGCACAAAATGCTCATTGAAGGTCAGAGGTACTTAAATAATATTTTATATTCCCTATCATTGTCCAGCTCATTTAATGGAGTGTGACGGGCATGATTCATTAGAAAATATGTCAACAATTTGAGTAAATATAATTATTAATTCTGAAAACAATTTTTTTAAATGAAAGTTACATCAAGTAAACTTATCAGATAGTATATTGGGTCAATTAATGAGGAAGCAGTAAATTCTAACACTGTGCATTATATCCATTATATAATTTGGAATCAGAGATCATGACATCTTTGACTCCAGTTAACTGTTCTTTTTCAAGCAGATAAGGGGACTCATATTCAGTTTCTGATTACAATTAAAGCCTTGATGGTCACTGTCAATCTCTCTTTGCCTGTTAGTATTATTGTTAGTATTATTGATTATCCTGTTTGTTCATGATTTATTTTGCTATTTTGTTTGTTTTTGTCTCTAAGTAGAGAAATGTTTCTAGCTTATATAAATCAGCATTGAAATTTATTTTGATATATATATATAATTAAAACACCCAGTTATAATTGTGGAATATATATATATATATATATATATATACACATATATATATATGTGTATATATATATGTATATACATATATATATATATATATATATATATATATATATATATATATATATATATTCCACAATTATAACTGGGTGTTTAGCTATATACTAGAAAAGTCACAAAATGATAGGTTGAGAAAATTCGTTTTTTTAAAAAATTGTATGTAGCTATTTCTCACGTGGTCTCAGCTCTGGAGATAAGCGGGACTGCATAGAACATTCTGTTGTTACTAAGGTACCCATGCGCCTGCGTGGAATGTAGTGAAACAGAGGAGGAAACAAAAAACCGTTACAGCCGTTGGCGCCATACTTGCCACCTTCCCAGATTGTCAGTTTCTGGGTGCTCAGTTTGTGGAGGCTCAAGCTGAATTCTCAAAGGCCATGAGTTACCGGGGCCCTCCTCTCAATGTGTTCGGCATGACCTCTGTTAAGGTGGACAACCTGAGCCCCTGTACTACAACCAATAGCCTGCGGATTATCTTCCAGAAGTATGGGGAGATTGGCGATGTGTATATCCCACGAGACCGCTTTACTAAAAAACCTCGAGGCTTTGCTTTTGTTCGTTTCCTCAACAGGCGCCATGCTGAGGATGCCATTGATGCCCTCGACACGATCATGCTGGATGGCCATGTATTGCGGGTACAAATGGCACGCTACAATCGCCTCCCAGACCTCCACTATGGCAGCTATGTGGTAAATCCTGCACACAGGTACGAATGCCGGAGCCGCAGCCCAATGGGGCAAAGCCAATTCCAATCTCAAGGCACATATCTCTACAGCCATGCGAAGTCCTCATCTCGCTTTCCTGATGCATCTCCATCAACCTCTGAATCCACATCAACCAGTTGTTTCCAGTTCAACTTCTCCTGGATGGCGGGATCTTCCTCACTAACAACATCCAGAATGGGATCCAGAAGCCTTCCACCAGAAGAGAAGTCCAGATCGCCACCCAAGAATCCCTTCAAGTCTCTTGGAGAGGAAGGAGCAGCACCCTACTAGGATAATGAGTCATTAGCAAGTAACCTGACTGAGGACTTGGGAAAGGGGAGAACAACTGAATCAGAGTCCTTGGAATAAACTACTAGCTGTTGAAATGGTTATTCTTTAACATGTCTAAGTTTTTACTTGTTTTAATTTTGTTTCAAGTGGTAAACTTCATTTTACTTGGTATTTTGTTGCTGTTATTAAAATATCTTCTAAGTTCATGAGCTGGACAACTTCAAGTTGTTATTGGTTGAGATATTTCAGGTGAAATTTCATTTTTTGTTATGTACTTTTTCTTTGAAAGTAAACAGATAATTTAATTTGTAGCCTCTTAATTTAAGAAAATGTAAGCGGCCTTTTGTTCAGTAGTCAAAAACTGTCTAGTGATTGACAATTGCATCATCCTTATAAAAATAAGGACTCACTAAAATTGCTGTAAGTTTATTTACATGTGCAGTTTACCTTTGGATCCAAATGCTAATCTGGACCTGCATTTCTATAAAAACATTTCAGATGAAAATAATTTATTTTTAAGGGATTATTTATCAACACAGTTCTAACCTCTTATGTATTTTTGTGCACTAGACATAGTTGTATAGCAATTGAGTAATGGGGGCTAGCTGTTTAAATGGTGTTTCACAGTGCTGAATACTTGGCTATTTCATGTTTTACCCTGATTGTCCCTATGTAAGGGTTATGTGCTGTGCAGAAACAAATGGCTATCGGGTTTATTAAAAAGTCTGACAATTGCACTTCCTGTCACCCATGCCTTGCATATATGTAACAGAGCATACAGTAAGCACATTTAGTAGATGATGAAGACACCTTTATTTTTTCCTCTTATCCCCAAAGTGGTAAAGCTGATCATCTATGAATTTAAGTATATAACATTTTAAGAAGCAAATTATTTTTACCTTTGTAAGTAACAATAACATGCTGTATCTTTTTTGCTTATGTATATACTATACTATAACCACTTTCTGAAATTTAATTAAAACATTTTTCCTGGAGTTTTAAAAACTAAAATTTGTTGTGATGATATTCTCATTAATAAAATTTTAAAACAAAAGATATTGAGGTCATCTGTCTCAAATATTTCATGAATAAAAATAACAAGACAACTGAGTACCAACTTAAGCTAAAATCAAAGTCACATACTGCTACTACCACAAGGCTCTGATTCCCATACTTGTCATGACCTTACACTGGCTCTGCTCTGAATCTCCTTGAATTGCCTTCTATGGCTCAATTCTCCATTTCAACTTATTGGCTTTGAATTCATGTTTTGAGAGAGAGTTATTCCTGCCCTCACTTTGGAATCTGTACCTGCTCTGATTCATTTGCTTCTCTTTTAGCTCAGCATTGCTGGTACTTTAGCCCCATTCAACCTTCTCCTCTTTACTTCATGACTGCCAATCCCCCAATCTGGTTCAGACACTATTTTTTATTTACACTGTCCAATTCTCTTTGTCTGAGCAACTGACTAAATAAAATTTTAAAAAAGAGATTAAACTTTATGAGTTTTTTAAAAAAAAGTCTAGAGAGATTAAATGACTGGGCAAACAGTGGACTAATGATTGGACTTCAACCTGGGTCTCTAATTTCTCAATCCAATCATCTTTCCCATATATTGAATTCCCCCAGTATATTGTATTTAAATGCATTGAATTGAAATGATGTTTGGGAGCATTAATTGTGATGTTTGGGAAAAATATTTTTAAAGCCTTTAAAGTAGACAATAACTATAATGTTGTAGGAATTAGATGTTTACGATGAAGTAC
The DNA here is from genome assembly GCF_027574615.1 of Eptesicus fuscus. NCBI lineage: Eukaryota > Metazoa > Chordata > Mammalia > Chiroptera > Vespertilionidae > Eptesicus > Eptesicus fuscus. The sequence goes on from NC_072473.1 coordinate 25,193,319, forward strand.
ATACATTCACATTGCACAGGAAATTTCAAAACTTAAGTGCAATTGACCTCTTACTAGTATCCAGAAACTACTCTTAAGCCAATGGTTACTAAGCTAACCAAATATCTGTTTAAACTTTTTAAATACACCACACATATATGCGCTTGTGCACACACACCTACTCACACTCATGAACACTGCTAAACTTATCCTAAAAATCTCACCAGGGAGCTAATTGGTCACCTTATCTCCTTCTTTATTAAGGTAACAGTGAAAGACATTTTACTTGCCACCAGGAACATTTTGTTTCTTAATATAAACCAAATGTTCAGTTGTACTTTACTTCAGGATATTTTCTCTTCATCTGAGAATCAAATGAGTATTATTGGGCCAAGGTATCAGATTACAATGTATAGTAAATATATGTAACAAATATAAAAATAGAGATATTTTAAAATTTTATTTTATTGCTTAAGGTATTGCAAATAGTAGTGCATATGTCTCCTTTTTTTTTTCTCCACTGACCTCCCTGCCGGCCTCCCCCCCCCCCCCCCCGGCACTTGCCCTCATCCCCCCGCCTCCAGTGTCTTGCGTTTTGAAAGGACCTCATAGTAAAGAGAAATAGGAAATAATCACATTCAATTCATAATCAAATGATAGTGATTCTTCATTTCTTTCCATTCAGTTATACACAATTTCAGTGCCTAATAGTTAGTTAAAAAATAAATGACAGAAAAAATATGTTTTCTTATTTTTCATAAAAGATTAAACCCAATTAAACTAAAGTTATATAAACATGTTAATTTTATAGAATGGAAAATAGCCAATGAGTCTTACGTAGAAAATTTATTAAGAATTACTTTTTTTTGACATCTGATTAGATCACTGATCATATTACCTTCTTGATGCAATTATAAGCATCCTTCCATGGTAAGTGACATAAATCCTTCACAAGCTTAAATTTAAAAAATAAAACACACTGGTTTATAGATCTAAAAATCCTATGACACAAATAACTTCACATATTTCTCAACTTTTTTCTTGGATATATGGCTCTTTCTTCATCTTTGTTTTCCTCTGTCTCTTTATGTTGATTTTCTTCATGTTCATGGACACAAAATAGCCATGAGCATCTTTAGGTTTACATCCTACCAGCTTAGCAGCCACAGTGAAAAATAACTTCTCATGTTCAGTAGTTTTATCTAAATCTCAAATTTAACTCTTAAATGCATGCTTGGTCACATACCCAGGCTTAAAACAATTACCATAACCAGCAATTTTAGATATGTTAACTGGACATAGATGAATCATCTGTCCTATCTTTTAGCCATTCAATCACAGTGACTTTAGTTAAACCTAAAACAACTGAACTGAGGTTAGAGAATGGGTTTTCCCCCAGGAAAATCAGGGTGCTATCATCATAAGTATGTTAGGTTGATGCTAAGCACCTAAAATCAAAATCCACTGCTTATTCTAAAAAATAACAAACATTTTTCCCTGCCTGTGTGACTCAATTGGTTAGAGTCGTGGTTGGCAAACTGCGGCTCGCGAGCCACATGCGGCTCTTTGGCCCCTTGAGTGTGGCTCTTCCACAAAATACCACGGCCTGGGCGAGTCTATTTTGAAGAAGTGGCATTAGAAGAAGTTTAAGTTTTAAAAATTTGGCTCTCAAAAGAAATTTCAATCATTGTACTGTTGATATTTGGCTCTGTTGACTAATGAGTTTGCTGACCACTGGGTTAGAGTGTTGTCCATGTACCAAGAGGTTGCAGGTTTGATTCCTGGTTAGGGCACATACCTGGGTTTCAGGTTCAATCCCTGGTCAGGGCAAGTATGCGAGGGCAATTAATATCTCTCTCCCTCCCTCTTTTTAAACGTATCACTGGGTGAGGATTTAAAAAAAAGACAAAGTTGTTTCACCAGTGTCCTATTTCTTACACACACATACACACACACACACACACACACACCAATCAAAGGTCAATTTATACTCTGTGCTCCTTATTCCTTCTGCAATTAATTTAACAACATTTCCACCAACCTCAAAATGGTGGCCACTGTTGCCCAAAAATGCCAAATAAGCTTAAGTATATTCCTTCTGCCTGACATAGTCTCTCTTCACCAACACATACCCAACTGCCAGTTTCCATCTGTGGAAACTCATAATAATAGTTAAAGAATCAGATTTAAATGCAATATCTATCTGAAACATTTTCCAACTCCCATGAAATAATCATCACACAGTCCTCACACTTACACAATGCTACATATATAAATCTATTACAGCATTAATATATTTTATTTTGATAGTTTCTATGTGATGTTTCCCTCAACTGGAGTGTGAATTACTTGGGAGTACAGACTGCTGCAACAGTTAACATATCTGTAGTGGCTAGGTCAGTAACTGACTCAATTTATGCTCAATGTACTAAATAAGTGAAATGGAATAATGTCTCAAATTTAGCAGGCAAATCTTATCATGAATAACTTAAATGAAGGATTTCTAAGTCTGTGCTAAGTGATATGGGTAACATTAATGAGTCCAGAAACTCTCAGAGGTGTCCTTCAGATAGGATTGCAAATGAGCATTATTTTTACCAAGCCCTCTTGGCTACACGAACATCTAAAACCTGGAACGAAATTAGCAAAGTTAGCACTCATTACAGTAGGCAAAATAACTATTATGGATCCGTTTAAAAAGTGACTGTGATGTTCTGGCTAGTTTTGTTTAATTGATATTTATAATACTTATGAGAAAGGAAAACAAAAATGAAATTCAATGAATTTGTGGAGAATTCCTTAAGGCAGGGGTGAGAACATCCAGCCTGTGAGCCTACAAGGCCTGTAAAATCATTTGGTTGGACCCTACTAAGGCATTATGGGTGAGTTAATTAAATGTTTGACCAAATATAGCAGGTTAATTTTTAAGTTGATAATTTTGTATGGCCCAAGAATGATATAAATATCCAAATGGCCCTTGGCAAAAAAATGGTTCCCCATCCCTCCCAAAAGGGATTCTCTAGGTGAGAGAAAACCTGCCAAAATTTTAATTTAATATATTTATTCAATTTATTTTTTAAAACAGGAGATTGATGGATTATATAATGAAAGATGAAGCCACTAAGAGTTAAAAAAGGAGAGGACCCAGTTAAACAGGTTCAGCTATGGTCCAAGCAAATTACCAAAAATTGTGGGCTTCCTTAATGAGTGGCTATATTTAAGGAATTATTAGGAGAAAATACAGAGGTAAATGGGCACCTGAAAATGAGAATTGTTCCATTTAACTATGACTTTGGCATGGCATATTGAAAAAGGCAGTCATGTGAAATGTAACTAGCTGCATTTTGGTTCTGTAATTTAACATACAGATAACTAGAGCATATCAGAGCCTGAAAAAGCCTCCTGAAAGCCTCAGAATAAGCTCACGTGGGTTAAAGGAGATAAAGGACTGTGCTTGGTATACAAGGAGCCCTCTTCAATATTTGCTGCTTTGGAATGAATTGAAACCTCACCTGAATGTGGTCCCTATTTTTTACCCATGGAGAAGATCATGGTTGCCTAGGCAACAATTACTAGCATGCTTGGTATAAAGGTGGACTCACCAGAAGTTGCAGAACTGCCATGGCAGGAGAGGCGAGAGAAACATAAGCTAGGTGGATCTGACTGAATTGTGCCCTGACACTGAAGCAGAAAATATTTGTTTGTATTTCAAAGCCATTTTATAAAAGTCAGGTCATTTTCCATTTGTTAATCAAGATGGAAAACTCAGATTCTGGTGACCGAGGAGATGAATCTGTATCCCAGTGTGGAAGTTAGATGGACAATTGGTTCAGAAAGAAGGTATCTATTGTTTTGTAAATAACCTGAGAGAGGATCACAAGATTATGATGGATGACAATTTGATAGGCAACCTAGGTGAAAGTACAGAAGAGTTACAGAAAAGACTTCAACTGATTAAAAAAACCCACTGGAAAACTCAGATGAAAATCTATAATAATAAAAGCATAATATGCTACCAAACGATCTTCTGGATGACCTTTTGGACAAAGCCAGGTCTGCACAGGCCGAGCCCCTTGCATAAATGTTGTGCATCGGGCCTCTAGTACAGGTATATTTTGCCTGTAAGGGAAATAGAATGGGGTGGATAAGGACCTTCATGACAGTAAATTTCAGCCAGAGATCACACAGAGTGACACAAATTAATTTGGTGCTAAGTAACTTCTCATTTTAAAAAAAGGAACTGAAATTTACTTGATTTTTGGTGAGAATGTTGAGGTACATTTTTTTCCCCCGGATTCACATTAGGGCTGCTTTAATTGGGAAACAGTGTGAAATAACATATTGATATTTCACTTGGTTTTCCACCTCAATTGAAAGTTCCTCCTTGATATAACAGGACAACACCATTCTAACCAACTGAGCTACATGGCCACTACAAGTACTAATAAATTAATTCAGGAAAGTAGAAGGATATAAAAGAAATAATCAGAAATCAGTTTCATTTTTATATAGTAATAATGAACTACCAGAAAGAGAAACTAAGAAAACATTCCTATTCACAATTGCTTCAAAAGAATAAAATACTTAGGAATAAATTTAACCATGGATGTAAAATACCTGTATTCAGAAAATTATAAGATACTGAAGAAAGAAATTTAAAAAGATACAAATAAGTAGAAGCAATTCCTATCAAGACACCAGTGGCATATTTCACAGAACTAGATCAAGTATTCCAAACATTTATATGGAACTACAAAAGACCCCAAATAGCCATAGTAATCTTGAGAAAGAAGAACAAAGTTTGAGGAATCATGCTACTTCATAACAAACTATAACTACAAGGCCATAGTATTCAAAACAGCATGGTACTGGCACACAAACAGGCATATATATCAATGGAACAGAATAGGGAGCCAAGAAATAAACTCATGCCTTTCTAGTCAATTAATATTTTGCAAATAAGGCAAAAACATAAAACTGAGTAAAGATTGCCTATTCAATAAATGGTGTGAGGAATATTGGACAAATGCATGCAAAAAATAAATCAGACCACTTTCTTATACCATACACAAGAATAAACTCAAAATGGATTAAAGATTTAAATGTTATATTAAAACCCATAAAAATTCTAGAAGAAAACATAGGCAGTAAAATCTCAGATATTTCTCATAGCAATGTTTTTTTTCTGATATGTTTCCAAGGACAAGGGAAACAAAAGAAAAAATAAACACATGGGATTACATCAAACAAAAGTTTTTGCACAGCAAAGTACACCATCAACAAAATGAAATGACAACCTACTGAATAGGAGAACATATTTGCCAATACATCTAATAATGGGCTAATATCCAAAATTTATAAAGAATCATAAAACTCAACACCAAAAAACAACAAACAATTCAATTAAAAAACGGGCAAAGGACCTGAATTGGCACTTTTCCAAAGAGGTCATAGAGATGACCAATAGACAAATGAACAGATGCTCAACATTAGAGATGCAAATTCAAACCACAACGAGATACCACCTCATACCTGTCAGAATGGCTACCATCAATAAAACAACAACTGTTGATGAGGATGTGGAGAAAAGGGAACTATCATGCACTGTTGGTGGGAATGCAGATTGGTGCTGCCACTGTGGAAGCAGTATGAAGTTACATAAAAAATTTAAAAAATGAAACTGCCTATGACCCAGTGATTCCACTTCTGGGAATTTATCTGAAGAAACCCAAAACACTTATTCGAAAGAATATATGCACCCCCATGTTCATTGCAGCATTATTTACAATAGGCAAGATTTGGAAGCAGCCCTAATGCCCATTAGCAGATGATTAGATAAAGATCCGGTGGTACATTTACAGAATAGAATAGTATTCAAGCATTAAAAAGAAGGAAATCTTACCCTTTGTGACAGCATGGGTGGACCTGGAGAGCATTATGCTAAGTGAAATAATCCAGTAAGAGAAAGACAAGTACCAATTTCACTCATATGTGGAATCTAATGAACATAGTGAACTAACAAGAAAAATAGAGACAGACTGGTAAAGAGCAGGCTGACAGGTGTGTGTGTGTGTGTGTGTGTGTGTGTGTGTGTGTGTGTGTGTGTTGGAGGGGTGAATGGGAGGTGTGGAGGGATTGAGCAAAAAAGAGAAAAAACTCATAAACATGGACAACAGTGTTGTGACTGCTGGGATTTGGGGAGGTGGGAGGTAGAAGAGAGTATAGGGGGAATAAATGGTGATAGTTGGAGACTTGACTTGTGGAGGTGGACACACAATATAGTGAACAAATGATGTGTTGTAGAATTGTGTATCTGAAACCTGTATAATTTTGTAAACCAGTGTCACATCAATAAATTCAATAAAAAGGGGGGAAAAGTTCCTCCTACTTCCTGAAATATTTTTTTTTCTGTATGGACATGTGACTTCCACACCAGCAAAAATAAATGTTTCATATTCTAATCAAGTAGTTTGTTAACTTGGGGCATTTGACAATGTCTAAATATATTTTTGTTTGTCACAGGTAAGGGGTGGGTGCTACGGGCAACCAGTGGGCAGAGGCTAGAAATGATGTCAAACACCCCATAATGTACAGGATAGCTCCCCCAAACAAAGGATTCTACAGTGCCAAAATGCCAATAGTGTTAAGAAACCCTGCCCAAACTTCAGGTCTGGTGTTTCTATCTGTTTGATATAGAGATTTTTACTATGTAATGAAGAGGATACTAAAATAGTTTGGTTTTTGAGTATGCTCTTATATGTACTCTGCTAGGTTCAGTCTATTCATTTTATCTAACCTTCAATTTCATGTCAATTAAAATCTTGGTAACATCAAGAAGTATTCAAATACTTTTAAACCTATAAACCTTCATTATATTTTGGGTAATGGCTACAATAGTCATATATTTTAAAAACAATTTTATGTATTATCAAAAGCATTTAAGTCAAAAGCCTAGAAGTTATGTTATAGACTGAGAATTACACAATAATGTAAATTGAACTAAAATAACAAGCACTGTGCTTTAACTGGTGTTTGCCTTGTTTAATTGCATTTGTATTTTGACAGTAGAGTGAAAAAATGTTGACTTTTGACAGTCTTCCCACAGTGGTACACAAGGCTGTGTATATGATGAAATGTTGAAAATAGACTTTCTCCAGATTCCTTTTTTTGAAACAAATCTCAAATTTATCTAAGATTATCTCATTCTTTTCATACGGAATATAAACTTTCTTGCCTTTGCTTGTCAATTTACAGTGTAGTTTACAAAATATCCTATGTAATAAAAGGCTAATATGCAAATAGACTGAACAGGGAATAACCAAACAACCAGTTGCTATGACATGCGCTGATCACCAGGGGGCATGGGTGGAACATGGCAGACCGTCTAAAGTGGGATGGTGGAGCAGGTGAGTGGGGGGTGCCAGACCAAGGCAGGTTGCTGGTCGCTGTCATTGGGGTGAGCCTCTGGTGGTTACTGAAAATTCTTTGCTTCCACACACCGCGGTCATGCCTGGTGCTCACACCTGCTGCCAGTGACAGGACCGCTTGCACCCGCTGCCAGCACTGGCCCTGCTTGCACCCACAGCCAGCGCTAGAGCCACCACTAACATCTGCTGCCGGTGCCCAGCTCTGATCCCGACCACTCGGCACAATCAGCAGGTGCGAGTGGCAGCTGCTGGCCCCAATCACCCCTGAGGACTTCTCCACCTCCCCCTACTCCTGAGGGGCGATCAAGGCAGCAGCTGCCGCTGCTTGCACCCGCTAGCTCCAATTGCTCTGCGCTGTCAGCGGGTGCAAGCAGGACTGGCGCTGTCAGTGTGTGGGAGTGGTGGTGGCAGGAGCAGGGCTGCTGGCAAACAGGTGACTGGGGGGGGGCATGGCAGGAGGGGGCACTGTCAGTGTGTGGGAGTGGTGGTGGCAGGAGCAGGGCTGCTGGCAGACAGGGGACTCGGGGGGCATGGCAGGAGGGGCTGGATGGGGGCACGGAGGATGGGCTGAGACCCACCCCTGTGCCCACCACAGCCTCGAGGCCCACAGTTCCTTTCAAGGTGCACGAATTCATGCACTGAGCCCCCAGTTAATTCTATAATTGTGAAAGCTGTTTACAACATCTGAATATTTGTCATCATTTTTATGTGTTTTGAAACAAAGTTTCAGAGTGCTATTTTATGATGGCTCTGATCTTGGTAATTCCTTTCTGAGTTCCCCCTTTTTCTTTGTTAACAGGTGAAAAAGACTCTAGATGATGTGTGTAGCAGTGACCCTTTAATAGACTGGCTTATCTCTTTCAAACAAACTGAAAAATGTGACAAGTGGGCAAAGAGAACACCAGCTTTTGAGAGAAATGAGTCAGGTTAATCCACACAATGATTTCAGATTCAGTTCAGAAATAAATTTTAACCTTAATAATGGGAATCCAAATGCAGAGAATGAATATGCGCCATCTACAAGACTTCCCAGGGGACAAAATGGACAGCAGCCAAAGTCATGTGGAAAATCCACAGTATGAAACAAGATTTATAAGACAATCTAGATAAAAACCAAGTACAACTGGAACACTAATGGAAGTCCCACCTACAAGAAGTCAGCAAGAAGCAGAAGCCCAGACCATAGTGGAACCAGAGCAAGGATTGAAAGTAAGTCACCTCTACATTCACTGGGTGAACTTTTACAAAGATTCCATCACATTGTATCATCTCCAACTTTTGAGCAGGCTTTGTCTAAATGGGACACATATTTTTTTTAAACTCAGTACCAAGAAACACTGAGACAGCAAATAATTGGACTTGAATTGGAAAATAGGGATCTTTTTGCAAGTTCTGGACCAAAGAATGCCATTCAAGGAGAAAACAAGTGATGGTGAATCTTGTGAATTGAGACACATAAATCCAACCATATCCTTTGATACTGAAATAGGGTGTGTTCATCCTGTAGCATATTCTGATAGAGACAGCATAATTATTAGAACTCAGATAACATCTGACACCAAATAACACTGTCACTTTAGAAAGTGAACAAGGAGAACCTAGGCATATGTTTTCACATTATGAACAGGCAGGCATGAGAGCTTATGTCAGTATCATCAGAATACCCATTCATAGAATTAAATACTGGTTTAAGTGATATAACATCTGTTGCAATTCAAAGCATGCTAAGGCAGACAGTGACAGTGATTTAGAGCCTAGTCTTTCAGCCCCAAGTCAAAACATAGAAAGGGCAGTCACTAAATGGAATAAATAGTTCTCATGGTAATAGTAGTTCTGGTTCCAATTCAAATTCTAACTATGCTTCCTGTTCATATTCTACATTGACTTCTAGTTCAAACTCCAGGTATATGTTTAGTTCCAGTTCTAATTCGATGTCCAATTCCAGCTCCAGTGATGAAAATTCAGAAATTTGCATACTGTTCTCTGAAAGAAGATGATAACCAAACTCATCATCAGAAACCAGAAGAGATAGTAAATCTATGACCCCAGTAATATTTGATGAAAGTTACTTTTGGTGCTCCCTTGATCAGTTTTTTCTCTTAAACAATAATCATAACCATCCTACAGAACTCAGCAAAGCACAGATTGACAACTTGGCTATATGATCTTTTGTTGAAAATGATACATTAGAATTCTGTAGCATTTGCATTACAGAGTACACAGAAAGCAACAAGCTTTGCGTCCTACCTTGCTCCCATGAATATCATACCCACTGCACTGATAGCTGGCAGTCCGACAACTATACTTATTCTATTCATCACAGTAAAATAATGGATTCTGGTGAGAGAGAAAATTCTAACTGAGATCTGAATTTTCACCTACATAAACTGTTATAGTGATAGACAAACAACAGTCATCCTTATATCCACTTTTGGAGTGATACTTAAATAGAACAATATGAATCTAATCTAATTATGAATCTAAATGTAATAATATGAACTAAATCATTGGTTCTTGAATGAATTATTGTACTTTCCCCAATTTCTGTTTGAGAATACAAGGAAATATTAAAAGCCAAATAATATTGACCTACCTGACAGTAAAAATAAATTTAACACTATAGCAAGTCACCGAATTTCAAGAAAAAACTTAGCAGGTACACTGAGTTGAGTTGATCCTTATTCCATAAGAGAAATGTCTTAATACGATCTAATAAACCCACATAGCTCCTGGTAGTCTTATCAAGTCATGTAAATTCCATATATCTATCTCATAGCCATGTCCTATCTTGGATGTGGATGCAAAGAAATAGGAGCCAAGCCACAATAATTAAGCAATTTAAGAATCAGAGTCACTCACATGAAGAAGTTGTGTTACGCCCTAGACGGTTTGGCTCAGTGGATAGAGTGTCGGACTGGGGACTGAAGGGTCCCAGGTTTGATTTCAGTCAAGGGCACATGCCCAGGTTATGGGCTCAATCCCCAGTGGGGGGCGTGCAAGAGGCAGCCAATCAATGATTCTCTCTCATCGTTGATGTTTCTATCTCTCTCCCCCTTTCCCTTCTTCTCTGAAATCAATAAAAATATTTTTTTTTAAAAAGAAGTTGTGTTACATTCATAAAATGGTGTAAAAAAACTTTAAAAACCTTCTCTTCTTATCTCTCTATCCAGCAGTTTATCATACCCTAATACTACCTTGAAGTTTCTCCCATTCCTCACTACCAATGTATCAGTCAGAGTCCTAGCTGAAAATTAATGACACACTTGAAAAAGGTGATGGAACAGCATTTAATGAAGAGACTACTTAGTAAAATGCATAAGGAATGAAGAAAACAAGAGATGATGGAGTACCCTGAGGCTAACAATTGTGAGAAGCCAGTATTATCACCACTAGGCTTAAAGGGGCATAGAGACTACAACACAGAATGTCCTGTAATTGTAACACAAGGGTACCCAAAAAGAGCTGTGACCTTAAATAGACAAATGGTAGTCACTGCCAACCTACAATTTTAGAGGGTTCATGGAAATAAATACCCTTACCTTGCTTTCCTCCTGACTTCTAATTTCCTGTTGGTAGTTCACATTAGTCAAACCCAATCTGAAGACACAGAGCAAGAGAGACTGGTTGATAAAGCTATTAAAGGTCAGCCTCCTGGCCTGGACGGTGTGGCTCAGTTGTTGAGCTTTAACCTATGAACCAGAAGGTCATAGTTCAATTCCCCAGATTCCCCATCAAGCCACATGCCCGGATTGAAGGCTCCATCCCCAGTGTGGAGTGTGCAGGATGCAGCCCATCAGTGATTCACTCTCATCATTTATGTTTCTACCTCTCTCTCCCTCTCTGTTTCTCTCTGAAATCAATCAATCATAATTTTAAAAAAAGATCAGCCTCCTGGATCATAGATCAGGGTAGAGAGGATGGTGAGTGTATCTGAAGGGCAAATCAGAGACCATCTACCATCACCAGGATTTGCAATTCTCTCTCTTCAAATCCAGTCTATCTATGCTTTCTTGCCTCTTCCTCTTTTTTTTTCATTTTTTTGCTACTTGACTAAGCTCTTTAACAACCCTCTTAAATACTCAGATCTTGTATGATAAAGGAGAAACAAGTACGTTTCATCTTTAGAAGTGATGAGATAACTTAGAAATTCATTCTTTCTCTTAAACATGTTCATTTGGTTTGCTGTGATTGGAGACAACTAAAGAAAAAGGGCAGTATAGGCGTTTCTTTAATTTTTGCTTCATTAATATATTCAAGGTTCAATATCTTCTTATATATATAGTTCATTTAATCATTTTAAAATAGATTCTTATTTCTTATAAAGGGTTTTATGGTTTATATATGCCTCTTAATTTTTGCGTAAATGATCCAAAGTACCTAGTTGCTGCTTGAAACCTCCCAAGTTGCAATCTGAAAGACTTAAAAGTAACACCTGAGTTAAAACATGTCTACTAATTCAGTTCTAATTGTCTCCAGTACAAATAAAAATATCTCCCCAAATCATGACTATTATAATCAAATTTTAGATTATGCTTCCTTTCCAATCCAAACATAGTGATTTCTCCTAATGTAGCCTAAAAACTCATTTTCTTTTTTTTTTTGGGGGGGGGAGGGGTATATATTGGCCAATCCAGTAAATTTTGCTTAAAATTTTCAGTGCTTGTTTAGGTGAGAATACATTGCATTAAAATATAAAGCAAAAATCATAATAGTCATAAATTTTGTGTAATATACAACCTATATAAATGTGAACAGTGTTAAGTATAAACCTGCTCTAAACATTTAAAGTCAGAATCATCACTGACCTTTATTTCCTATGTGAATTGTTGGCAGCCACAGTAATTGCACAGAACTAGCCTACCTAATAATAGACAAATATGCAAATTGGCCGTACCTTTGCTATGCCCGCGGTTGGCCAGGAGGTGCGGGGGGTGGGGGGCAGGAGTTGGGGTGGCCGGGGTGGCCGATTGGGCCAGCGGGACCCAGCTCCCCGTGATCGAAAGCGAAAGCGTGTAGGGGACCCTACACATGCATGATTCAATCATGCACTGGGCCTCTAGTAAAATATAAATGGGGAGTGGTGGTAAATTGTTTCAATACATCTTTGAGCTAGCATATTTTTCACACAGAAGGTATTTGCATAGACAGAAATGTAGACTTAGATCAATCCTATAAAATTTCACATTAAATTATGAAACTTGTACAAATATTCTGGTTTTTATTAAGCATTTCTGATGCCAGATCTACTTCATTTAAAGTAAGTAGAATAATTATAACAGTAGTTGACTTTCTCACTATCTTAACATATTCTGACCTTCCAAAGGATGATAACTGCCTAATTAATGCTTCAGTACAATCGTATATGCCTTCTGGGGTAGACAGAATTCAAAAATGACCCCTAATGACACTTGTAGTAGTTCCACCCTTTGAGTATGAAAACTGTGAATATAATTACTATCATTCCCATTATTAAGTGATGATACATGGCATAATTGATTAGGAGATTATCCAGACTTGGCCTGATTTAATTAGGTGAGCCCTTAAATGGCACAGAGAGGACTTCCAGTCCAAATAAGATAGTTTATACTCCTGTCTTCTTGCTCTCCCTCTGTAAGTACAACTATAAATCCTAGAAATAATGTAAGACAATCAAAGGAGATCTCTGAAAGGTATAAAGAAGAAGGTGAGTTGGCTAGGGACCCTTGGAATTTATGAACAATTTTATGGCAGGCCATCTTATGACCACCCCCTCTTAACAGGAAAAGGTGGCTTAGGCCCAGCATTTCCTAATTCCCAATTTAGTAACAGGAAGTATCTCAAATAGGCTCTTCTTCAACAAGATAAAATGTGAGTCCTACTGAATACATCAGGTGACCCCTGTAGAAGCTGCAAGGCAGAACAATTAAAAACCCTGATGACTATAAGTGACCAGAGAAATGTTCTCTCCTTCCCCGCTGGGCCTGAGACTCTCCTTCTCCACCCAGACATACCAGTGGCCAAGGGTGCCAGTGAAAGTGATCCTGCCACAAAAAGCCCACCTGGAAAACTTTTTTCTTCTTAGCTGGGCCTGACACACCTCTCTCCTACCCAGACATATCAGGCAACTTGCTGGAATTAGCAAGAAGGATACCAACACAAAAAGCTCTCAACCTAGTAATCATCAAATCCCTGGCCTAGGAAGTATTCTTAATTCATATGGACCTGTGATTCCTTTCCCCTACCTATAAGCACAAGGTACCCTGTCCTTGGAAGCTTCTTCTGCACCCTATAGCAGCATGAGCAGGGACCAGTGGTAAATCAACCTGTACAATCTAAATAAAAAAGACTAAAATAGTAAAACAAATGTTTTGAAAACTAGATGTCATGAAACCACAGTCCACAAAAGTAGAGGAGGAACTGTGTGCCAACCTAAACAGAGGGAATGCCTGCCAAAATTTAAAAAAAAATCTGGAAATAAGAACCAAAGTATCCTAACATAATAGCTAAAATGTAAAATAGACAATAAAATATCACATTTACACCAAGAACCAGATACAGGACAACTTGAAAGAGAAATGACAAATCATGCTAACCCCAAGATGAATTAGATACCAGAGTTATCTGACAAGGGTTTTAATACTGATTTCAGGCCTTTAAATCATTGAAGAGAGGACCCAGTCACCCCATGCTAGTATTCCAACCTAACTGTAAGCTCATAAGGGCATGTTTTAAGCCACTATATTTGTGCTAACTATTAATATAGCAATAGAAAATTAATACAACTGCTCATCTAGGATCCACCCCATTCCCAGAAAAAGATGATAATGAGTCATAGACAACTAAATGGCTCAATGTCCTGGTTCTAGGCCTCCTGTGGCCTTATTATATTCTTGGTCCTGCAGAAAATGCAGTTCTTAACCTAAGAACACCATTTTTTCCTAGAATGGAAGCCCTACCTAATTATTGCTGTTGAAGCTCCAATAGGATAATACCCTTCTAATTTGAACAACCACCATTATCTTATCAGTATAACTGCTTCATATCAAGTTTCCCACTTTACCAGTGTATGCTGCTTATATCAGAAACCCAATTTACTACCCTGACTTTTAAACTGTGTAGCCATTTATTTTTATCTCAAAGCAACTGTTGAATTATATTGATCTCCTAAATCTCATACCTCTATATCTGCCCTGCTAAATATCAAAGTTGGGAAGATCTGAACCTGAACCTTCCAAGCTCCACCTGATTTCTGTATTTTACATTACATTCTATCAGTGTAAATCCACGGAATCAAACAAAGCTGTGACTTTGAGCATAAATAGTTCCATCTTGAGAATTTTCTCTGTATTTTCTTTCTAGCTTTAAAAAATATTTATTTATTCTGGCCTATTTCCAAATAAATGAAACTTATCTAATATATTCTTTTGAAAAAAGTTATAGCTGACAGATAGGTCTTTGATATCAATATAAAAGTTATAATTTTTGGCTACCCATGTGCTCTCAACTTGCATGAAGAATCAAGTGTAAAGATCCTTCTGTAAGCATAAATAAGCTTGAGCTCCTAACAATATAAATACCAAAACAGTGCATGTACTAGAAGTTTCACAAAGAAATAGGATTTTTCTGTTGAGTAATGTTACCTTTTATCAATATATTTTGAGATCTTCAGTATATTCATCTGCAGTATCTCCTTTACAACAATTAAGTGAACAGTTTATATCTTTTGATTATTTGAGAGGTGAATATGTAGTCCCTTCTATGAAAAGTTTTCTGGTGTGAGAAATTTCAATGGAAATCTGAGCTATATTTCTTTTCTGAAACTTCACTTAAGATGTGAACATTCTTTCCCATCCAAACTCAGGCTTTTTCTCTATGAAATAACAAGAAACTCTCCTTTGTGTAATATTTGAAACTCTCCATTTTCAGTCATTAAACCAACATCTCCAACATGATTGCAAAAATGTGGGGACTTGGAAAAGCATTTTCTGGAAATATCTTTTTATTTCATCCACCATTCATACAGGACATACACTAATTATCCAACTCTGGGTTCTGGGTTACTCCTTCTGATACATCCCTGGCTATATCTTTTATTTTGGCAGTAGATTTTTTTCTTTCATAGCACTTGTGACTATCTAAAACATTTCTTATTTATCTTGTGCTTGTTTTCTTCCCCGTTCCTACCTCAAAATAGAAGCTCCAAAATACCTTTCTTTTTTTTTTTTTTAATTACTACTACATCTCTAAGGACAAGAACAGTTACTGGCATATATATTATATTCTCCCACCCTCAAAGACAGTTCTTGGCTCTGTTTTAGAACTTTTGGCTAATGTCAGCATCCTAAACTTATTTTTCACCCTTTACTCTCCAAAGAAAACTTATTATAATATTGTTACCGAGCATCCTGGATTTGATCTATTTCTGCCTAGACCTCTCCCACTTAGTTAACATATTTGTATAGTATTTCTTGCTCATTGACTTATAACATCTGCCAAATCTTTTTCCAATCATTATTCCATGCATTGAGCACATATACAGACTGTCCCTGACTTACAACAGTTCAACTTACAATTTATTTAGCTTTACAATGGTGCAAAGCCATATGCATTCGATAGAAACTGTACTTCAAATCTGGGAGTCAAGGAGCATCTGTATATTTATTCAGAATGTGCCAAGCTTAATATTGGGTTCTATGGTTATAGTTAAGAAGCTCAGTCTTATCATTAAGAGGGGGTAAAGAGGGTGTAATGGGGGACATCTAGAATACTATCAATAATAAAAAATTAAAAATAAATATACTGAATTCTAAAGAAAGAAGATGAATAAACACATGTTAACACTCTATGTGATAGATGCCCTGATACATATTCAGATACAAGGTATAATGAATGATCTATGAGGAGTACTCTACACTAATAAGTCAAACCTTCCCAAAGTTAAGTAATATCTGAGTTGTATATTGCAGGGCTCGTGGTAATTAGCTAATGAAATGTGGTCATTAATTTTATCCTAAGCAAAACAAACACTGAATGCAACAGTAGAGATGCATAACAGAGCATTGAAAATTTACGGATCAGTAGGCAGTACATTGCAACTGAATCATCCTGGGATAGAAGAGGAAGAGGTCTGATTACATTAGAAAAACATAAAAGATGAGGTCAACCCTAACCAGTTTGATTCAGTGGATAGAGTGTCAGCCTGTGGACCAAAGGGTCCTGGGTTCAATTCTGGTCAAGGGCACGTACTTGGGTTGCAGGCTCCTCCCTGGCCTGGGTCCTGGTCAGAGTGTGAGGAGGAGGTAACCAATCAATGTGCTTCTCTCACATCGATATTTCTCTGTCTTTCCCTCTCTCTTTCACTCTCTCTAAATATCAATGGAAAAATATCCTCGGGTGAGGATTAAAAAAAAAAAAAGATGAGGCTAAAATGATAACAACTCTTACGGTGAAGAGTTGAACTAGATCTTCTAAAGTGATGCACATTCAATGTAATTTTAATAATAGGGATAGAATTATTCAATTTTTAGAATGGTCATACTAGAAGATATGAGCAGAATAGATGGTAGAAAAGTTAGACTGTTCCACTTATGGAGTTGTGGCATTAATTGCATGAAAAAATGTATAAGGTCCTGAAATATTGGTGAGATGTGGATGTAGTACTTAAAAAGCACAGACCTAGCCGAAACCGGTTTGGCTCTGTGGATAGAGCATCGGTCTGTGGACTGAAAGGTCACAGGTTCGATTCCGGTCAAGGGCATGTACATTGGTTGCGGGCACATCCCCGGTAGGGGGCGTGCAGGAGGCAGCTGGTCGATGTTTCTCTCTCATCGATGTTTCTAGCTTTCTATCCCTCTCCCTTCCTCTCTGTAAAAAATCAATAAAATAAAATAAAGATAAGAAGTAAAAAAGCACAGACCTGGTAGCTGTAGGGATAATTTAAAGAGGACCTCAAATTGCTGGTTTAGGTGGCTAAGTGGCTGGCTTATGGGAGGTTCCACTATTAAGAGAAAAGCAATATAACAGTTTTGTCATGATAGAGGTATAGATGACAATTCAGCTGGGATCTCTGAGATTTGAGATGTCAGAGTCATTGTATATATATATATATATATATATATATATATATATATATATATATGGCAATGTTTAACTGTCATGGAATATCGAGTAAGCTTCTAAAATTAGAACAAAGATTCTAATTTAAGTTAAAGAAGCACAAGATATTGCCTAGGAAAAAAAATTAACCCCTTTGCACTCGCTTGCTTTTTTCTCGATTCCTTTATTCTATTTGGGATTTAATTTTTTAAATACCCCAGATTTTACAAAGCACAGCAGTAGAATAAAAAACTGGAGTTTCTTTTCATACAAACTTATTTATTTGGATTTTTTTATATTTCAAATTATTGATACATTCAAAGAGTATAAAAAGAGCTGCTACTGATGCTAACCGTGTCGAGTCACACTCGACATCTGAGTGCAAAAGGTTAAGACTTTTAAAAGACAGATAAAAAGATAATCATAAATGTATGATGTGACACAAGCCAGGAAAATAGAATGTTTTCATCAGAAGTGAATGCCAAGAGTCCACTTGAAAAAGTTATCTAGCTCAAAAATAATTAGATTTTAAAAAATTAAAATATCCTACTTAAAAGCATGATTTTAAATAAAAGCTTAATACTTTAGTATATGGCTAATAAATATAATTCATTAGAAATTAGAATACTATTTAACAGTAAAAATGTGTGCATATATTCGTTTTCTTTGGTAAAAACTAAAAAAAATATTTTGTGACTATCTATATATATAAAGGCCTAAGCGACCATTATGACAGAATGACCAGTTGCTATTATGTGCATTGACCACCAGGGGGCAGATGCTCAACGCAGGAGCTCTCCCCTAGTGGTCAGTGCTCTCCTACAGTGGGAACACCGCTCAGCCAGAAGCTGGGATCATGGCTGGTGAGCACAGTGGTGGTGGCCTCTCCCACAACTGCAGCAGTGCTAAGGAGTGGTGAGAGCGGTGACAGTGGGGAGAGCATGGAAAGAGCAGCGAGAGAGATGAGAGAGTGGCAAGAGCACTGAGGGCTGAGCCGGGCGTCACCTAGCCTGGCTTAGACTCCGCCCTGGCCGCCTACCACTTTGTGCACTGCTACATTCCTCGGGGATGTCTGACTGCAGGTTTAGGCTCGATCCCTACAGGGCTGGCCTAAACTGGCAGTTGGACCTCCCTGAGGGGTCCTGGATTGCGATAGGGCACAGGCCAGGCTGAGGGACACCCCCCATGCACAAATCTGTGCACCGGGCCTCTAGTACCTATATATTTACTTAAAATAAATTTATAGATGTAGAAATTACTAGGTCAAAGGCTATAAACCATTTTAAGGCCATCCTATCTAATAAAGAGGGAATATGCAAATTGACCATCACACTGTAACAAAATTGCTGAGCCCACAGTGGAGGCAGGGATTCCATAACACAAGATGGCTGCACCCACAGCAGAGGCGGGGATCCCATAACATGAGAGGGCTACACCCACAGTGGAGGCCAGGTTCCCATAACGAGCCTAAACAAGCAATCAGCAGGAACCTGAGGCTGCATGGCGCTGGGCCAGGGCACAAGACCTGAGGCCATGCCCCCCACCTGGTGGGGCTTGACAGGGGACATCAGGCCATGCCCCCTGCCCAGTGGGGCTTGATGGGGGACCTCAGGCTGTGCCCCTGCCCTAGTGCCAGGCCAGGGGTACCTGAGGCTGTGCCCCCCACCCCGGCACCAGGCCAGGGGACCTGAGGCTGCACCCCCTGCCATGCAGGGCTTGACAGGGACCTCAGGCGTGCCACCTGCCCATGGGGCTTGATGGAGGACCTCAAGACATGTCCCCTGCCCCAGCCTGGGCTGGGAGACTTCAGGCCACGCACCCCACACTGGCGCTGGGCCAGGAGACCTGAGGCTGCTCCCCCCGCCTGGCGGGGCTTGATGGGGGACCTCAGGCCATGCCCTATGGCCTGGGCCAGGGGACCTCAAGGTGTGCCCCCTGGCCCAGGCCGGGGGACCTCAGGACATGCCCCCTGTCCAGGCGCATGGCCAGGCAACTTGAAGCTGTACCCCCCACCCGGTAGGGCTTGACAGGGGTGGGGCCGGCCAGGTATGGATCTAGCCCAATGGGGGTGGGGCCTGCTAGGTCTGGGTCTCGCACGATTTCGAGGTGCACATAGGTGGGCGGGGACTTGACTCTGGTTCCCATGCCACGCCCCAGACTCTGACATGAGGAAGATTTTCATATACATTTTACTAATTTTCTTTCATCTCTGATACTTCTATTATAGATAAAGGGCAAATAGCAATATTAAAATATTTCCTGTAATTCCCTTTTAATGTGCATGAATTTTGTGCACCAGGGCACTAGTTAATTTATATTGCCAAAACATCAAAAAGTTGTAGTAATTTACATTCTCTCCAACAATTTGCCAAAGTTACCAAATGGTACTAATACTAACATTGTTTTTTTTTTATAATTACAAACAATTACCAAGCAAAGGAGGAAACAATTCTTACCAAAAAAAAAAAAAAAAAAAAAAAAGAAGGAAGGAGGGAAAGAAAGAAGAAAGAAACAAAGGCAAAAAGGAAACCAAAGGAAACAGCTCTTTGCCAAATAATAGGTAAAACGTTTAATGCTTTAATTAGGACTTACTAGTAATCAAATAAATTTAATTTAATTTGTTATATCACCATTGACATTTATGAATTATCTGATTATACTTGGCATATTTTGGCATATAGATTTTTTCCTTATTTTGTATGAGATCATATCAATTTTAAATTTATATTTTACATATTATATATGTACTCAAAATATATATAAACCTAGTCATAGAGCTTAGCCATATGTTGCATAGTTTGTCACCAGCCTTTCTAAGCTTATGATTTTGTTAATGGTTACAAATAAAACAGTACAATGGAAAATCTGATATTTTTTTATTTTTTCTTCCATTTTTTCATATATATAAAGGGTAATTCCTCATTTAGAAATCAGATTTTCTTTTTTTATTTTTAATATGTATTTATTTAACTCTTTAAACCTTCTGATTTTACATACTGATTTTCATATAAAATTGCCCTAGTTAACATTGTATAACATTGAAATTCATATCTAGCACCTTCTGAGTGCCTCTGATTAAATAGAAATTCTACCAATGTTCTAACATTAAATGAGGAATTGCTTGTTTGTTTAAAGAAGATATTCTCTGTCATGTAAAAAATGTGTTACTAATTTTGAACTTGAAACTTGGAAGTGATGTTGAATTTTGCAAAGTAACTTTTGAGAATTAAATTAATTATAATGTTTATAAGACCCCTGAATGAATAGAATAAATCCTGTTTGGACTTATTTTTCTAGACTTTGAGCTTGGCTTCCAATTTTTACTCTTGTATTAACAAAGTTAAATGCTAATGTGAGAATTATGTTCTTTCTGTAAAATGATTTTGAAGTTTTCCCAAAAAGTCCCAAGAATAATTTATATTAATTTGCCAGAAGCCAATTCCAGCATTTCATAATTGTAAGAGTTTCATCGAAAGGTTGATGGAACTTGGGGACTCAACAAGGGCTGAGTCACATATGTTATTGCCTGCTGGGAATGGCTAAAGGCATTTCCCCAAACCTGAAAAGGATGATTGCTTGCTGCCAGACAGCTCAGGGCATCTTAATCTACATGTTATTGCCTCCTGTTGGCCAAACACCTGAACAACCGAAGGCAATTCCCCAATCTGACAATGAATTCTGTACCGAAACCCTACCCTTTGATGTGTATATCTCCACCTTGCCTTAGGACAAATTGTGTTAATAAAAAGCAAGGTGTCCTGAGACAAGGAGAACTTGGTTTCTTCAGCCAAGCTCCTCTGCTTTTCAAAATTATGTTTCATCTCTGGACTCTTATTTAATTTATGCACAGCCCCTTCTCCATATTGCTGAACCCTTCTAGATCCTTCTAGATCAAGACCACTGCTGTTAAATAGCACCCAACGTCTGGCATATTAATTGAAAGTGCTCTGTTCTATGAACATTATGAATTTCTTCCTCACTAAAGAAAATACCATATAGAGTGTATTTTTATGGATTTATTGAATGATTTTTCAATTTCTTTTATGGTGATTTAACCATTGAAATTTTATACTCTAGGAAATTAATGTATTCCATATTTTTCCCAGAAGATGAAACATTTTGAAAATGTTTTCAAATTATAATAATCAATTTGTACATGAAATTTTATAACTTTGTGTTTAAACAAATTTGTGTTAAAAATTTGGGTTAAAACAAGTAATAATGAAAGAGAACATTTTTGTCATTTAAAAAAATACAAATAAATTAGTCTTTCCTATGATTAGTTTCATCTTTCCCACTTCTCCCTTTCACTAGCAAAATTAATCACTGTTATCACTGTGACATTATCCATCTCAAACTTTTTTATCCATTATATTTTTTTCAGTGTACTTTTCTACAACTTGCTTTTTCAATTAACAAGATCTAAATGAAGATAGCTCTTTATCTGTATATATAGATTTATTTTTTATTTTTTAAATATATTTTATTGATTTTTTACAGAGAGGAAGGGAGAGGGATAGAGAGTCAGAAACATCAATGGGAGAGAAACATCGATCAGCCGCTTCTTGCATACCCCCCACTGGGGACGTGCCCACAACCAAGCACATGCCCTTGACCGGAACCAAATCTGGGACCCTTCAGTCCACAGGCCGATGCTCTATCCACTGAGCCAAACCAGTTAGGGCTAGATTTATTTTTTGAGCTGTGGCACAGAATTCCATATTATAGGCATAGAATATACTATTTATGTATTCCATTACTAGTGGATATTTTTAAAGGATATGTTGGTTTTACAATGCTTTTGAAAACTTTATATATATATATATATATATATATATATATATATATATATATACAGTTTCCATTTTCTCTTATTCTTTTTATAGTATCAATTCCACTTGTTTTGGATATAATATTTACTCATGTTTATCTGATAATGATTGTTCAAGTTCTTTCCTATTCCATGAATTATTCCTATTTCCCCTAGAATATATTTTTCTATTTAATATTTATCTTATCCTCTCTTTTTAGCAAAGGTAGCTAGTTAAATATTAACAAAATAGAAGACAGATAAACTGGCTAAACCTGATTAGGTCTGGAAGCTACAGGTTCACAGACACCCCAAGGGACACTTGCATCCTCTGTCAAAGGGACATTAATCCCAGAGCAAGCAGAAAAGACTGGCTTTCCAATCTCCTCAGGGAACAACGGGCCCAGTTGCCCAGATTATTGGGAGGGGAGTAGGGTAATCAGCAAGGGGGAAATTCTTCTGCTGAGGCATGTGCAGTAGAAGCCAGACGAAGAAGCAGAACTTTGAGGCATGCACAGTAGGAATCAAAATGAGAACCATAAATGGGAGGAGTCTATCCTGGGAAAATATGGGAAAAGGATCACATAGGATAAGGGCATGAAACCTCAGAAGATCCAGGTAAAGGATTGCATAGGGAGAAGGTCACTGGGAAGAATCAGGAAAGAGATTGATAGTTTAAAATATAGTCTGCTTGCCCAGCCAGCATGGTTCAGTGATTGATCACCGACCTATGAACCAGGAGGTCACAGTTCATTTCCTGATCAGGGCACATGCTGGGGTTGCGGGCTCAGTCCCCGTTGTAGGGTGTGCAGGAGGCAGCCGATCAATGATCAATGATTCTCTTTCATCATTGATGTTTCTCTTTCCCTCTCTGAAATCAATTTATATATATCCTATATAATAAAGAGCTAATATGCTAATTAGGCCAAATAGCAGAACAACCGTCCGTCTGGATGAAGCCAGATTTTTCAATTTCTTTTATGGTGAGATAACCATTGATATTTTCTACCCTAGGAGATAAATGTAATATTATACACACACACACACACACACACACACACACACACACACACACACACATACACACATTAGAGGCCTGGTGCATGAAATTCATGCACTGTAGGGGAGGTTCCTCAGCCTGGCCTGCCCCCTCTCACAGTACAGGAGCCCTCAGGGGTGGAGGCGACCCAGCGATCAGGGGAAGGCAATGCCCCATCACACCTTGGCTGCTGCCACTGCTGGCAGTACAAGCCTCAGCTGGCCCTCATTACCTGCACCTTGGGCTGGCCCTGGGCAGCAGGGCATCCACCATCTGGGGCGTGCCTGCAACTCGGGCCGGCCCTGGGTGGCTGGGCAGCCACCATCCGAGGCTTTCCTGCACCTCGGGCTGGCCCTGGGCGGCTGGGGTCTAAGGGGCTGGGTGCCTCCATCTTGTGGCTGTGGGCACTGCCATATTTGAAGGTGGGGCAGTCAATTAGCATACTCCCTCCTTATTGGCTGTGGGCACCACCATCTTTGAGGGTGGGACAGTCAATTTGCATATTCCTTCCTATTGACTGTGGGCACCACCATCTTTGAGGGCAGGGCAGCAATTAGCATATTCCCTCCTTATTGGCTGTGGGCACCTCCATCTTTGCAATAGTGTGAGGGTCAATTAGCATATTCCCTCTTTATTATATAGGATATGTATATATATAGTCTACTTGTTCCTAAAACCAAGAAAATATATGGAGAATTACCAAGAATCTGGAGGGGCAGCTGCTACTAGAGCCTGCCCACTCTTCACATTCCCAAGGGTGTATTTCTTTTCACCTCAATAAGGCTTGCCACTATGTTTAAACTTCTCTTACATGTGTGTCCCTGAATTTTTTTTCTCATGACTTTATAATGAGCCATTTTTCTCTGGCAACACTCATGTCACAACATTCTCAAATATCTCAAACAGATAATTTATGGAGTACTTACTCTAGGCAAAGCAGTATTCTGGTTCCTATGAATATTGTCTTAAAAATTACAAAACCCTTACCTTCTAGGAGTTTACATTTATTGTTAACATCTAGTGATATTTTGTTTTCTATCCATATTCAAGAATGAGGAATATAAATGACACTGGCTTCTGAAAGGCTTAATTTCCCTATAAACAGAGGGAGGAGACATGCCACTATTCTGAAGACCTATAAATGTTTAAAGAATGAGGCTTTGATCTGGAAGAGTAACAATCTTACTAGCTGATGCAGTTCACCCTGGAGACAATATTTTATTTATTTAAAGAAAAAATTCCAATTTTATAATAAATAATTGGTAAATGGGTAGGTAAAATGCCTTTCTGCCAGTCATTTGGCTTGGGAGAAATAAGGTGTATACATTTACATTTATAATACAAATCTCCATTTGTAAGGGTGTCTCCCCCTCTATACCAGGAAGAGGAGAATGACTCTACTAGTAAATCTCTAGAAACTCTTATCAATATAAAAGGCAATGACTTAAATCTGTATAACAACCTTAGTCTTGTTTAATTTTTGTTTGTTGTTTGTTTGCTTGCTTTGTTATTTTTAATCCTCACAAGAGAATACTTTTTCCATTACTTTTCAGAGAGAGTGGAAGGGAGAAAGTAGAAAGGAGGGAAGGAGGGAGAGAGGTGGAGAGATTAAGATAAACATTGATGTTAAAGAGACACATCAACTGGTTGCCTCCCACATGTTCCCCAAATGGGGGCAGGGCACAAACCAGGTATGTGCCCTTGACTGAAAATCGAACCCTACACTTTTTGGTGTGTGGGCCAATGCTCTAACCACTAAACACACAGGCCAATATTGTTTGTTTGTTTTTTATTGATTTTTTTAGAGAGCAAGAGATGGGGGGAGGGAGAGAAGGAGGGAGGGAAGGAGGAAGGGAGAGGAAGAGAAAGAGAGAGAAAAACATCAATTTATTGTTTCACTTATTTATGCACTAGAGGCCCAATGCATGAAGATTCATGCAAGAATGGGCCTTCCTTCCCCCAGCTGCCGGCACTGCCTTGGCTCTGGCTGGAGCCACCTTTTCGCTCTGGCTGGAACTGCCTTTTCTCTCTGGCCCAGAGCCGCCTTTCCACCTTTCCACACTGCCCAGAGGCCCAGATCGGCTGGGGTGGTGCGGAACACCTGCGTCATGGCCATAGCGACGACACAAGTGCCCTGCCCCGCCCCCAGCCACTAGGCGCCTGTGTATGAAAATTAACCCACCATCTTTGTTGGGTTAATTTGCATACTCACTCCTGATTGCCTGGTGGGAATCACAAAGGTACAGTCAATTAGCATGTTATTATTTTATTAGTGCAGATAATTAATTTATTTCTGTAGGACTTTTAATGTCTTCTATTTACTCTATTCTTTCTCTTCATTTTCAAAAGAGCAGGGGATGCTCACACTGTTTTAAATTGCTCCCTTCCACACAGAATCAGTGCCTTCCTATGATTGCTACCTCTGGTACCACACTTTTAGGTCCCTTCCTTTGAATTTTCAGCAGCCAGTGGTCAGATCCATAATGTCTCATATCTGTTCTTGGTATTTCCCCCACTCACAGTAAGACCTCATTTTTCTAATATAAATTTATCTTCTCTAGCACTGGTACTATCCTGCTGCATGCTCTTGATTTTCAAGTAGTCTCACCTGACTCTCACATTCAGCCTGGGCCCTGAAGCAGGCTATGTTGGTTTCAGATGTTTTCCTAGTACAGTCTTGTGCCACATAACAATGTTTCAATGGACTACTTCTACAATGGTGGTCCCATCTACACTAATAAAAGAGAAACATGCAAATTGACCATCACTCCACTATGCCCACAAGCCCCTCCCACCAGCCAATCAGGAGCAAATATGCAAATTAACCCGACCAAGATGGCAGTGGCCACAGAGCTGGAGGGAGCAGGAGGCTTGGGTTGCCCCGGCGATGGAGGAAGCCAAGCTTTCTGCCCACCATAGCCGGCTCTGGCCTCTGCTCAAGGCTACAAAGTTTAAATTATAGAAGATAAATAAATCCCAGATACTTGCTTCCAGCCGGCCCTGGTCTCTGCTCAAGGAGGCGCTGAAAAAAACAGAAAAAGAAAAAAAGGAGGGGCTGGGAGCTTGGGTCGCTGGAGAGTGATTAGGCCAGGATGGGGTGGCGGTTGTGGGTAATCAGGCTGGTGGGGGTTGGGGCTGGTGGGGGTAAGCAGACCAGCAGGTGGGCCAGTTGGGGGTGAGCAGGCCATTAGTGGGGGTCTGTTGGAGGTGATCACGACAGCGGGGGGGCATTTTGGAGTGAACAGGCCAGCAGGGGGGAAGTTGGGGGCGAGCAGGCCAGTGGTGGGGCCAGTTCAGGGCGAGCAGGCTAGTATGCAGAGTGGTTAGGGGCACTTAGGCAGGCAGGCAGGCAGGCAGGTGAGTGGCTAGAGCCAGCAGTCCTGGATTGTGAGAGGGATGTCCGACTGCCAGTTTAGGCCCGATCCCTGTCAACCCTGTCAACCGGCAGTAGGACATCATTCGAAGGGTCCCAGACAGGAGAAGGTGCAGGCCAGGCTGAGGAACACTGCCCCCACCCCGTGCACGAATTTCTTGCACCAGGCCACTAGTAATATTATAATGAAGCTAACAATTTCCTATCACCTAGTGACTTCATAACTATTGTAACATTTTATAGCAATGCATTACTCACATGTTTGTGGTGATGCTGGTATAAACAAACCTACCACTTTGACAGTCAAATAAAAATATAGCACATACAATTACGTATAGTAAATTACACTTGATAATGATAATAACTGTTACTGTTTTATATATTTACTATACTATATTTTAGTATTATTTTAGAATGTACTCTTTCTACTTATAAAAGCTGTGTTACACCAGCAGCAGCCTTATACATCTCATGATTACTGCATCTCTTAATTGCATCATTTTCTCTTGTGCTTGCTTTAATCTCATGTGGTTTTGTACAGTAACATGCTGTATAGTTTTGAACCTTGGAGCAATAGACTGTACCATATAACCTAGGTGTGTAGTAGGGTATACCATCTAAGTTTGTATATGTGCACTCTATGATGCTTGCACCTCAAATTCACCTAACAATGCATTTCTCAAAACATATCCCCTTCGTTAAGTGATGTACAAATGTAGACATAAACTCAACTTGTAATAGTCTTTGAATAGTTATGCTGTTAGCATGAGTTTTGTGTGGTTTTATTTCTTTCCTTGTTAATATCTATGGGTTTTAGATCATGTGTGCAGATATTAGGATTTAAGAAGCTGCTATTATGCTATAGAAACTCAGAGGTCAGAAACAATCTATGTATATTTGAAATTATTTTTTTTATTTAATTAAAACTTGTTTTGCCTTCTGAATTATTCCTTATTAATAAAGGGGAAGTGTTTTTAAAAACACAGCATAATTTTATTAAAAGATTTACAGTAACCTTAGGCTTAATTCTAGTAGGGCTTATGCCTCTGAGCCAAGTTGCTTGTCACTGTTGAGGTTCATTTACTTGTAGGCTATGAAAGTTTTAAATATGAAAATGAACAAATGAAAGAGGGTTTTTTTTTAACTCTTTGGACTAGCACTTCTGAGTTAACTAAGAAAGTAATCATTTGCTTATGTGCCTGCTGACTAATGATGTGCTAGACATCAAGAATTAATTTTAATCTGTTTCTCATTTCTTTTTCTGTTTGGTCTGGTATTCAGCTGGTTAGGCTGACTGTAATCAGATGCTTGCATTCTTTTTAACTAAGAAACAGTAAATCAAGTGAGAGCACAAAAAGGAAACAAATGGCATTGAGTAATGATGAGAGTATCCAATTAAATAGAAAAATACACTAGGAACTTATCAAAGTCATTAAAATGCCCATCCAGACATTTCCAGTGTCCTCTTACAGTTTAATGAGTGTGTTTTCTATTATGTCAGTCAGATCATTAATAATAAATTGTCCCTCCCCCAACTCGCTTTGAAGCCACAGTGTTATTGTAGTGCTTGTTGGCAAAATTATGAAAAGAATAATAAAAAATATCTTAATCCTGCTGTGAACAAGAGCCATATCTCTCCTTGGGAGTGAGGTTGGGGGATGGTTGTGCTCTAAATAGATAGATGTAAAAGAAACAATGGGAAGTTAAAGTTACAATATGAATTTTTATCCACTTGAATATTTGGCCCCATTTTTCTAATGCAGTGAGCTCTGGTATACTTAAAAGGGAACACATAAAAATAATTCATTTTTTTCTAAAGTACTTAGTCTTAAATATCTTTGTGTCAAAGCAGACCATACTCTGCTTTAATCCTTCTCTAACTTATTCAACACAATTATTATGGAAAATTTACAATGTGACTGGTTCTATGCTTTAAGTCAAATATTTCCTTTTAAAAATATCCTTTGCACCTACCTTTCCAAATCCTACAGTCTGGAGAGATCAGGAAGGTGAGCCCTGTCTCCAAAGCAACACTGACACAACAATAATATTACAAACGTGCAATCACATATATTGGCAATTGTTTGGTATATTTTAAAAAATGGCTATTGTGAGAAACATAAATATAACACCTGTCAGGATTCAGATGTAATACTGAAGATGACCTCCATCAAGAGTGGACCATTTCACCAGGCCCTAACAACAGGTATTAGCCAGAGGAAGCTACCAGGGGAGAACAGGTAAGCAAGAAGATAGATGACATGGCACGTGTCCAAACTAAGCCTCTTTACTGTCTACATTCTAGCTGAATGGTAAGAAGAGGCAGAAGAAAGAAGAAAGAACAAAAAGGAAATGGGCTTATCTAACAGAGTAGGTCATTGGTTTGCTTAATTTTCTAGACCTTTGGGTAAAAAAGAAAGAACTGCTCTGATAAACCACAATTTTAGGCCTAGCCAGTTTGGCTCAGTGGATAGAGCGTTGGCCTGCAAACTAAAGGGTCCCACGTTTGATTCTACCATCTGAGTTGGTCTGTGTAACATTTATAAGTCATATACTACGCTAGTCTGGTCTCCCTGTGGGTAGTTATGCACCCCATTGTCCATTCTTCTCAGTCTTCCACAGGGATCCTATTCAAATAAAATCAAAACTTATCCCTGTCCTTTCAGTTTCTTCAGCATAGCATAATAACAGGCAATACTCATATAGCATTTGTCACATGATAGAGGATATTGTAAAATATTTGAAGCTATTAATCCTTAAAACTTTATAATGATAAGATTAAAATTATTTCCATCATATAGGTATAAATCTGGGTTACAAAAGGATTAAATAACAGGCAACAATGGGTAGAACTTGGATTTGAACCAAGGCTGTAGGACTCCAGAAACGCATTACTAACTTTATTGTGGCAATCAATACATACTATATATGTATAACAAATCATCACATTGTACATCTTAAATTTATACAAAGCTTTTTGTCAATTATAACTCAATAAAGCTGAGGGGAACAAAGAAATTCTGCTGTTAGCCAGCTCTCAATATCTGGTACTTACTGTTCTTTCTGACCTTCCTTTTATTGACTTATTTTGAATTTCCTTAAAATATCATGTTTTATGTTTTTGACATCTTTCATATTTTTTTCATCCTCCTGGGATACTCTACACATGTCCATGTCCACACAAACCTTGTTTATCTGGATAACTCCACTTTCAAAAAGGAATGTGTGTTAACTTCTTCAAAACTTTCTCCTGGCATCCTTATCTTTATCTTATGAGATGCCAAGGATATATCTCTAGCACTGCACTTATTACCTACTATTATATTTTTTTGCTTATTTGTTGTCCTTATTAAGAAAAAGTTCAATTGGCTAATCACTGTGTAACAATAATAATTTATACATTGCATGGTACAGAATACACACAAAAAACTGTTTGTTTCCTAAATTGATAAATAAATAAATAAATATCCAGAGAAGTATATTTATGTGACCAATGATAAAATGTTAATAACTCTGCTTTAATAATTTTTCCTTATTGAGATTACTAGAAGCCTGAACTCGTGCATGGAGGGGGGAGTCCCTCAGTCCAGCCTGCACCCTCTCGCAATCCAGGACCCCTTGGGGGAATGTCGTAAACTGGCAGTTGGACATCCCTCTCACAATTCAGGACCTCTGGCTCCTAACAGCTCACCTGCCTCCCTGCCTGACTGCCCCTAACCACTCCCTGCCTGCCTGATTGCTCATAACCACTCACCTGCCTGCCTGATCGCCCCTAACTGCTCAACTGCCTGCCTGATCACCCCTAACCACTCACCTGCCTTCTTCATTGCTCCTAACCACTTGCCTGCCTGCCTGATCACTCCAATCACTTGCCTGCCTGCCTGATTGCCCCTAACTGCCTCTACCTTGGACCCCATTGCTGCATCTTCATCCAGAATGAAGTTGGAAGGTTGTTCAGCTATCTGGTCTAATTAGTATATTACACTTTTATTATTATAGAATAGAGGCCAAGTGCATGAAATTTGTGCACGGGGGTGTGTGTCCCTCAAATCAGCCTGCACCCTCTCCAATCTGGGACCCCTCGAGGGATGTCCGACTGCCCGTTTCGGCCCAGTCTCACAATCCAGGACTGCTGGCTCCCAACTGCTCGCCTGCCTGCCTTCCTGATTGCCCTTAACCACTTCTGCCTACCAACCTGATCACCCATAAACACTCCCCTGCCAGCCTGATTGATGCTTAACTGCTCCCCTGCCATCCTGGTCCCCCCCCAACTGCCCTCCCTTATAGGCCTGGTCCCCCACAACTGCCCTCCCCTGCAGGCCTGGTCCCCCACAACTGCCCTCCCCTGCTGGCCTGATCACCCACAACTGCCCTCCCTTGAAGGCCTGGTCCCTCCTAACTGCCCTCTCCTGCTGGTCATGTTCTGGCAGCCATCTTGTGTCCACATAGGGGCAGCCATCTTTGACCACATGGGGGAAGCCATCTTGTGTGTTGGAGTGATAGGCAATTTGCATATTACTCTTTTATTAGATAGAATAGAGGCCTGGTGCACAGGTGGGAGCTGGCTGGTTTGCTCTGAAGGGTGTCCCGGATTAGGGTGGGGGTTCCCTTGGGGTGTGGGATGGCCTAGGTGAAGGGCCTGTGGTGGTTTGCAGGCTGGCCATATCCCCCAGTGCCCCAAGCATAGGCCAAGGCCAGCTGGAAGCAGTTATCTGGGATTTATTTATCTTCTATAATTGAAACTTTGTAGCCTTGAGCAGAGGCCAGGGCAGGCCAGGGCAGGTGGGAACCTTGGCTTTCTCCATTGACGGGGGGCAACCCAAGCATCAAGCTGGCTCCAGCTCCGTGCCTGCCACCATCTTAGTTGGGATTTATTTATCTTCTATAATTGAAACTTTGTAGCCTTGAGCGGAGGCCAGGGCCAGCCAGGAAGCTTGGCTTCCTCCATTTCTGGGGGCAACCCAAGCCTCCTGCTCACTCCAGCTTCATGGCGCCCACCATCTTAGTTGGGTTAATTTGCATACTCACTCTGATTGGCTGGTGGGCGCAGCAGAGTGATGGTCAATTCACATGTTTCTCTTTTATTAGTGTAGATATGACTAATATATTTAAAACATATTTTAGTGTCTGATACATAGCATGAGCTCTCAAAATAATAGTAATATAATTATAATAACTTTTAAAAAATTATAATAACTTTGAAATATACCTCAAGGATTCTTAATTCTACTTTTCTTCCTCACAAAGACTTTGCAGAATGGATTAATGGAAAGAAAATGAAAAAAAAAAGAAAATTAGGAGCAGGTAGGTTAGAGGTAGAAAAGAAAGTCAAGGAAATTTTCAATAGGGATAACTTGAAGTATGAGCAATAACAAGAGGATTAAGTTTTGAATAATGAATACATGATATAAGAAAAATAAGAAAGCTTAAACATGAAAATTTAATATTCAACCCAGGCTATATCATAAACCCCTTGCATTTAGTGGCCATTTAAGAAATATTTGACTAATTGATTGGTTGATTTTTTGTGAGTAAGTACTAAACTCTTCAGTAAATAACCTGAGATCTGGTTCTTTTGACAAAGCATGGGCTGAGAAAAACATGATCCTACTTCTTAGGGTCTTCTGAGTGTGTGTGTGTGTGTACACACTTAAAGATTTTTGTCAATGCCATTTGTTGCTAAGCAAAAGATCAGTAAAGAAATTGTTGAAACTCTTCTTTAAATGCTTAATACCCATATTCTCACACATGAATGTGCACATTAACCTCTTCTCTTGATAAGTAGGCACTGAGTGTACATCAATCTGCTGTAGATCCATTTTCAGCACTGAGGAAGAAGGGAATCTTGCCTTGAAAGCTAAGGAAAGATGTTGGTTTATTTTGAATCTTTTCTTCTGGCACCTCTTTAGTAGTTGTCTACTTCATGACCACTGTATCACAGTCTACCCAATTTTTTAATTCATCATCCTCTCTTCACAGTATTCTGAGTGTCTCCATCAGTTTCCCAAAACTGTGCAGGGTAGGTAACATCAGCCACTTTAAAAAGCAACTCCATGGATGCAAAAGTGTTTAAAAAAAGAAAATTTACTTGGTGACAGAGAGTACTGAGGTCAAGATTGTTATTTTTTGTTTGTTTATACTTCTAAAAATTGAGGTATAATTGACATATAACATTATATTAGTTTCAGATGTCCACCATAATTATTTGTATATATTGCAAAATGTGTACAAGTCAAAAAAACAAGTTTATAAAATTGTGCAAAAATAATACTCAAATTGTTCTTTATCTTTTGTAATGAAGAAGAAAACAGATGCTATATTGTTTAATGGCAAATATAAGTGCTGCTTACCATCAAGTCAAAATTTCATCTGTTTTCAATTTCAAATTTCCAAATAGCTCTGGTAAAAATTTCTAAATGACTATGAATGTTCATAACATTTCTCAGACCGCATTTCATTCTCCTAAATTATCCAATCAAAGCAAATCAGTGCTTATTAATGCTAGCCATTCCTTGGAAATTTTACTTTTTCATAAATATTAATTTTAACCAAAGTAAAAGTAAATATGATCTGCTAGGGCCCCTAGGAGGATAAGATTTTATTTCACCCTTAACTCAGTAAATCCATTGCAAATAGAAGCAACATTGTGACCTAATATTACTAGTGAGCAGATTATACACTGTTGACTAGTCCACAAATCTCCATTTACTTAGCAGTAAATCAATGTAATCTACACTGTAACCCATGCTATTGCTGCAGTCATAGTGAATAATGAAAGGCCAGCTTTGTTCATTTTGCTGGTGCCCTAATTAGAAGATGAAATATAGTGTTTTAATGGTCCAGTAAAATAATTAATGGAGAGCAAGTTTTAATTGCCCCATGATCAATTCTGAATATTTTATGCTTTAAAATTCTTTAAAGGACACAAAAGCTGCATAGTACTTTGAGACAAAACACTTATTCACTTAGATTCAACAGAAATGTTAGATTCAATTCAAGAAACTGTGCTCAAATATTGTGTAAATGTACCAATAAATAGTAGAAATCTTGTTTACAAAGAACTCATGGAATGGAATATTTTAAAAGTATACATAAAAAGACTCTAAAAAACAGTTTAATTGAATAAAGACTATGGAATAATTTCACATTGCTAATATAGATGATAATTGAAATACCTCTTTTGCCTGATATCACCAAAGTATTCATGAAGGAAAAGCTGGTATTTGAGGGATTTTTCAAACACTGACAAATCTTGACAGAGGTTAACAAAGGAACAATGTAGGAAGATTTTTAAAATTTATCTTTATTGCTGAAAGTATTACAAATGTCCCCTTAGTTTTTTGTTTTTTTCCCCATTGACTGACTTCACCTGGCATCTGCCCCTCTCAAACCTTCACCACAATATTGTCTGTGTCCATGGGCTATGCATATCTATATATATAAAATGCCCGTGGCCATAACACCATAATGACCAAACAAGGGGTCACCAGGAGGTACATTGATGGGTCTGGTCTCGCCAGTGTGGCGGGTTTTGAGTCCCACCTCAAGCAGCGGGTCTGGGATCCCATCTTGTGCAGCGGGTCTGGGGTCTTGTGTGATTTTGGCTCAGGCGGCGTGGCCCACAGGCTCTGATTTCAGCAAGGCTGGCGGCCAGTGGGTGGATGCGTACAGTATTCTTGGATTCAGACCCTTCCTTTGCATGACTTTGTATATTTCATTTTATTCCCTTCTGGCCTTATGTTTTTCTGTTGAGAAATCAGTCGCTAGTCTGATGGGGGATCCTTTGTAGGTAACTTTCTTTCTCTCTCTGGCCGCTTTTAAGATTCTTACTTTGTTGGTGGTGTTTGCCAATTTAATTATAATGTGCCTTGGCATCGGTCTTTGGGGTTAATTTTTTGGGGACTTTGTGAGCTGCTTGGATTTGTGTGAGTTTCTTCTTCCCTATATCAGGGAAGTTTTCTGTCATTATTTCTTCAAACAAGTTTTCTATTCCTTGCTCAGTTTCCTCTCCTCTGATACCCCTATTATGTGGATGTTGTTTCATTTTGTGTTGTCCCAAAGTTCCCTTAGGCTGT
The DNA here is from genome assembly GCF_027574615.1 of Eptesicus fuscus. NCBI lineage: Eukaryota > Metazoa > Chordata > Mammalia > Chiroptera > Vespertilionidae > Eptesicus > Eptesicus fuscus. The sequence continues at coordinate 25,228,096 of NC_072473.1, forward strand.
CCTCCTGTTTTTTGTTTGCTTGTTTGTCTGTTTGTTCTAGATGCTGCTCTGCTTGGGTATTTTTTCCTAGCTTGTCTTCTAGCTCACTGATGCGGTCCTCTGCTTCTTCTAGTCTACTCTTGATGCTATCTATTGAGTTCTTTATAGCAGTGATGTCATTTTTCATTTCTTTTTGGTTCTTCATCATTTCATCTTGATACTTAAACATATTGTTGAATTTGTCTTCCATTCTTTCATCCACCTTATGACCATTTCTCTGAATTCTTTCTCTGACAGGTTGCTTGCTTCCATTTTGTTTAGTTCCTTTTCTGGTTATGCCTCCTTTTCTTTCATATGCAGGCTGTTTCTTTGTCTTCCCATGATCTCTCTTCTCCAGGTGTCTGTTTATGTAGTTCTCTCTCTCCTTTCCCTAGGCATAATCTTACCTTTCCTTGAGAAGGTACAGAGCTCCCCTGAGTCAGCATATTCGTTCTACCTTAGATCTGGTGTTCCTGGGTTCGCAGATGGTCCTTGGGTCTTTTGTTTGTAGAGTCGAGGGATGTATAGGCTTCCAATAACAGCCACTCTGCCCTTCAATATGGCTCAGCCTCCATGGTAGAGCCTGTCGCTCTGGGAGAGATTTCAGCAGCAGTGTAGGCTGCCTGGTCAGGGGAGCCTTGTCCAGCAGTCCCTAACAGTCCCTTGGAGTATAGCTGACCCTCACCCACAAATATACACTCCCTATATATATATATACACACTCTCATTTAATTCTATCACTCACACACTATCTTGCAGTCTGCCTTCCCGTCAGCAGCCATCTTCCAAGTGCCTCCATTTCAATTTTTTTCTGGTCCTTTCTTGTCATTTCTTTTCTCCCTCCTATATTTTAAATCATTTTCCTTCCCATATTCCTGTAATTCCTTATTCTGATTTTATTTATTACAGGTCTGCATCCTATACATTCCATATCCCCTTTTCTTATTTTTTTTTTGTATGTGCTTTCTAATTATTTATTTTTATTTTCTCCTCATATGATTTTTATACTCTTTTTTATATCTTTCTTACTCTATTTTTCCTTTTATAATTTTCTCTGTTTTTTTATTTTATTTATTTATTTATTTATTTATTTATTTATTTATTTTTTTTTGCTTTTTTGGTGCTGAAGGGGTCTTGTGTACATTTTCCTTTTGTTTACTCTGTTTTGTGTGTGTTTTTTTTTAATCTTTTTATTGATTAAGGTATCACATATTTGTCGTCATCCCCCCATTTCCATCCCACACCCCTTCCCACACATTCCCCCACCGCCTGTTGTCCTTAACCGCTGGTTAACTCATATGCTTGCACACAAGTCCTTTGGTTGATCTCTCCCCTTTACCCCCACTCTCCCCTACCCTCCCTCTGAGGCCCGACAGTCTGATCCATGCCTCCTTATTTCTGGGTCTGTTCTTGTTCATCAGCCTATGTTGTTCATTATTTCCCCTAGATGAGTGAGATCATATGCTATTAGAAATACACTTATGCCCTGACCGGTTTGGCTCAGTGGATAGAGCATCGGCCTGCAGACTGAAAGGTCCCAGGTTCGATTCCTGTCAAGGGCATGTACCTGGGTTGCGGGCACATCCCCAGTAGGAGGTTTGCAGGAGGCAGCTGATCGATGTTTCTCTCTCATCGATGTTTCTAACTCTCTATCCCTCTCCCTTCCTCTCTGTAAAAAATCAATAAAATATTTAAAAAAAAGAAAAAAAAGACACTTATAAGAACCAAAAATGAGACAAGCAATAATGGTTATGGTGACAGACAAATGAATCAGTCTGTAGTGAGTTTCTTTCTGGGCCAACAGTTCTTTTAAGACCCAATTTCAATGTCCAACAGTTCCTTATGTGTACATGTCAGGACTGACATTTCAGTTCTGGATGGTGGACAAATGGTGGTAATGCAGGTCCGACTCTCTCTGGTTTGGTCCTGGGAAACCTGCAGTGATGCACAGCTGCTAACTGCTAGTATGGCAAGGCGTCGTCAGTGTCTTCCATCTCTGGACTGCTTCTCTTCGGTATTCATGGCTGGAGTAGTCCTGTCGATTCCTCTCTGTTGCTGGAATCCACATGGTCTCCGAGTTGTTTTCTGAAAATATACAAACATATTCTCGACCAAAAGTTAATAAAGGAATATTTTCTATAAATTTGACTTGGGATCCTATTTCATTTTTTACCCAAGTGATTTTCCTCTGGCTTGTTTTGACACCTTGTGTGTTTTTCATGGGTGTCTTGCTTTTAGCCTTACAATTAATTTCCTAAAGTATTAATTTTCTAGATGTAATTTATTTACAGGATATTTTTCCTTACATGATATTCTTCTACTATCCCCCCACTCTTTTTTGATTTAAATGTTAGGAGGCTTTTGAAAATTTTATAATGTAGTCTTGATGGCTTTTAAATTTTATTTTTTTCACTATAATATTACTGTTTTAGGTTCATTACATGGTGCACAATTTTATCATGAGATGAAGTACCAATAAAAATTTTAGTTAACACTTTAGGAACACCTTTTTGTCCAGTACAATTAATTTTTCTAGAATATTCATTTGTTTCAACTAGCCAATTTAAATTTGCCTGAAAACTTGACTACAATTTTACTGTCAAATTTATTACTCTAACAACAATCTTATTTTACCCTGTAAATTTTTGTGGAAGGGATTATTTGCCTTCTTGAGTAGGTCCTGAGCATTCCTGGTGGTAGGCTGGATTTAGTTATCATAAACCCACTTCACCACACCATGGGTATAAGACAACTCAAACAATTCTTGTTGGAGTGAGAGGGCAGCTGCTGTCGGCCAAGTCTCTGTCAGTCACCTGGGTCCTAATCTGAGCTGGGCATGGGAAGCACAAAGCAGCCATGGGGGCAGGAGACCTCCCTCAGAAGGGGCTATGGTTCAGGCCCCTGCAATGTTGGGGGGGGGTGAGGGTCTGTGCCCCACCTCTCTTGATCCCCAAATTCTCTCCTGATGGACCCTTTGCGACTTTGCCTGTCTTAGGTTGTTCCTTCCTTGAGGAATCTTACTCATCTCTGGCTAACCAGCCATCCTCCAGGGCCAAGCAGGGTAACGTGAGGTTCAGTTTTGTCTCCTTGGTAGCCTATGCCCCCGTTGCCTCCATGCCCAGCACCTGCCTTGGGATCACCTTGCCCAGCACTGACCACATATCTTGTGGAACCTGGGTTTCTTCTCCAGGGAGGGCTCAGTTCGCCCCACTGGGTGAGAGACAGATCCATGGCACCAATCATCACGAGACTTCAACCTCGACATGAAGAGAGAGCTCATGCAACAGCTGTGAGCAACTGAATTGTGAGAAGAGTGTCTCTCTTGGCCTAAAGGGTAAGAGGGACCAATATAGAATGTTCAGGTCCTTCCCAGGAGGCCCTCTACACAATGAAAATCATTAAATCCTTACATGTCCTTTTTAAATTGCTGCCAGACATTCAAAAAATTAGTTTGTACGTTTGCTTGGGATAATTGCATATTATGCTGTTGTAATTCTAAAGTATAAAGAGATGTGTTACGTTTGTCTCCAAGTGCCAAACAGATGTTTTTTATGTTTTTTTTTTTATACCCAAGGGTGCGAGGAACTATTATAAGTACTGGGGGTGATCCAAATCTGGGAAAAATTTTAATGACAGTGAAGAATAATATCATGTAAGGATATTCTTTCTTCTAGTCCATGGCAATTCCCATTCAAATTGGCTGTTCATTTCTTTTTATATAGACAAGGTCTTAGTTACATTTTCTGCACCACTACCGGGGGCAAGTAGTGATAGTAGTGACACCCTTTCTCTGGTGTCCACACAAGCCAGAAACCTCTCTTTAATTGTACACCCAAAGGGGCATTGTTTTGATTTTGTGTCATACAAAAGGGAAGCTGGGTGGAGACCCCTGTGTATTTATACTTTCTTGCCCCATGCATGGATCTCCTGGATGACCAAGGTGTTTGGTATTATTGGTAACTACATTAGTCAGGGGATAAGTCCACATAAGGGGTCTTATCCATGAAGGGTCAGGAGCATAAGTCCAAAACACTTACCCTCTTGTACCTGGTAAAATTACCGTACATCTGATGATTGCTAGCATGGCTAGAAAGGCATTCTCAGGCATTCTTGGGTTTCTGGTTACCTCACAATTTCTTCCCTGAGGTTTGGCATTCTGATTGATATTTCTCTGTTTCTGAATCTATTTTTTCCACATCAGTTTATGTTGTTCATTATATTCCACAAGTGAGTGAGATCATGTGATATTTATCTTTCTCTGCCTGGCTTATTTCACTAAGCATAATGTTCTCCATCTCCATCCATATTGTTGCAAATGGTAAGAGATCCTTCTTTTTTACCACAGTGTAGTATTCCATTGTGAAGATGTAACACAGTTTTTTAATCCATTCATCTGCTGATGGGCACTTAGACTGTTTCCAAATCTTAGCTATGGTGAATTGTGCTGCTATGAACATAGGGGTGCATATATCCTTTCTGATGGATGTTTCCAGTTTCTTGGGATATATTCCTAGAAGTGGGATCACTGGGTCAAATGGCAGTTCTATTTTTAGTTTTTTAAGGAAACTCCATACTGTTCTCCACAGTGGCTGCACAAGTCTGCATTCCCACCAGCAGTGCAAGAGGGTTCCTTTTTCTCCACATCCTCACCAGCACTTATCATTTGTTGACTTGTTGATAATGGCCATTCTAACAGGTGTGAGATGGTACTGCATTGTTGTTTTGATTTGCATCTCTCTAATGATTAGTGATTTAGAGCAGGTTTTCATGTCTCTTGGGCTTCCTTCTGTCTTCTTTCGAAAAGTGTCTATTTAGATCAGTTGTCCATTTTTTGATTCGGTTGTTTATCTTCTTTTTGTTAAGCTGCATGAGTTCCCTATAAATGTTGGAGATTAAACCCTTATCGTTGATATTGTTGGCAAATATGTTCTCCCATGCAGTGGGCTTTCTTGTTGTTTTATTGATGGTTTCTTTTGCTGTGCAAAAGCTTTTTATTTTGATGTAGTCCCACTTGTTTATTTTCTCTTTAGCTTCCATTGCCCTAGGAGCAGTATCAGTGAAGAAGTTCTTTTGGCATGTCAGAGATTTTTCTGCCTGTATATTCCACTAGTATTTTTATGGTTTCCTGTCTTATGTTTAAGTCCTTGATCCATTTTGACTTTATTTTTGTGTATGGTGTAAGTTGGTGGTTTAGTTTCATTTTTTTGCATGTATCTGTCCAATTTTCCCAACACCATTTATTGAAGAGACTGTCTTGACTCCATTGTATGTTCATGCCTCCTTTATCAAATATTAATTGGGCATAGTGGCTTGGGTCGATTTCTGGGTTCTCTATTCTATTCCATTGATCTATATGTCTGTTCTTGTGCCAATACCAGGCAGTTTTGAGAACAGTGGCTTTGTAATATAGGTTGAAATCTGGTATTGAGATCCCTCCTACTTTGTTCTTCTTTCTCAGGATTGCTGTAGCTATTCGGGGTCATTTTTAATTCCAGATGCATTTTTGGAAAGTTTGTTCTAGGTCTGTGAACTATGCCGTTGGTATTTTAATGAGAGGTGCATTGAAATTATAGATTTCTTTGGGTAGTATAGACATTTTGATGATGTTTATTCTACCAATCCATGAACATGGTATGTTCTTCCATCTGTTTAAGTCTTCCTCTATCTCTTTTTTCAGTGTTGTGTAGTTTTCCGCGTATAGGTCTTTTACCTCCTTAGTTAAGTTTATTCCTAGGGATCTTATTTTTTTATTTTTTATTTTTTTGGTGTGATGGTAAATGGGATTGCTTTTTTAGTCTCTCTTTCTGTAAGTTCATTTTTGGTGTATAGCAATGCCATAGATTTCTTAGCATTTATTTTATATCCTGCTACTCTGCCGAATTTGTTTACTAAGACTAATAATTTTTTGATGGATTCCTTAGGGTTTTCTATGTACAGTATCATTTCATCTGCAAATAAGGACAGTTTTACTTCTTCTTTTCCAATTTGGAAGCCTTTTATTTCTTCTTCTTCTTCTTATCTGATTGCAATGGCTAGTATTTACAACACTATCTTGAACAGGAGTGGTGAGAGTGGGCATCTGTCTTATTCCTGTTCTTAGGGAAAATGGTTTTAGTTTTTGCCCATTGAGTATGATGTTGGCTGTGGGTTTGTCATATATGGCTTTTATTATGTTGAGGTATGATCTTTCAATTACCAGCTTGCTGAGAATTTTTATCAAGAAAGGGTGTTGGATTTTGTCAAATGCTTTTTCTGCATCAATTGATATGACTATATGGTTTTTATCTCTCAATTTGTTTATGTGATGTATCACATTTATTGATTTGCGAATATTGTACCATCCCTGCATCCCTGGGATAAATCTTACTTGTTCGTGGTGTATGATCTTTCTGATGTACTGATAGATTCAATTTGCTAGAATTTTGTTGAGGATTTTGGCATCTATGTTCACGAGGGATATTGGCCTATAATTCTCTTTCATTGTGTTATCTTTATCTGGTTTTGGTATTAGGGTGAAGCTGGCTTCATGGAAGGAGCTTGGACGTGTTCCTTCTTCCTGAATTTTCTGGAATAGTCTGAGGAGGATAGGTTTTAGCTCTTCCTTGAATGTTTTGTAAAACTCCCCTGTGAAGCTGTCTGGCCCCGGGCTTTTGTTTGCTGGAAGCTTTTTGATGACTGCTTCCATTTCTTCCATAGTTATCAGCCTATTGAGATTTTTAGACTCTTCCTGAATAAGTTTTGGAACATTGTGTTTTTCTAGTAATGTGTCCATTTCCTCCAGTTTGTCTAGTTTGTTGGAATAGAGTTGTTCATAGTATTTTTTTACAATCCTTTGTATTTCTGTGGGTTCTGTTGTTATTTCACCTCTTTCCTTTATGATTTGTTTATTTGGGTCCTCTCTCTTTGCTTCTTGGTGAGCCTGGCTAGAGGTTCATCAATCTTGTTTATCCTTTCAAAGAACCAGCTCTTGGTTTTGTTGATCTTGTGCATTTTTTTTTTTTTTTGGTCTCTATGTCATTCATTTCTGCTCTGATCTTTATTATTTCCTTTCTTCTGCTCACTGAGGGCTTTTCTTGTTGCTCCCTTTCTAATTCTTTGAGTTGTTGAGTTAGATGATCTATTACCATTTTTTCTTATTGTTTGAGGTAGGCCTGTAGAGCTATACACTTCCTTCTCAGGACTGCTTTCATTGTGTCCCATAGGATTTGCAATGTTGTGTTTTTATTGTCATTAGTCTCCAGGATGTTTTTAATTTCTTTTTTGATCTCATTGATAACCCTATCATTGTTTTGTAGCATGCTATTCAGTTTCCAAGTGTTTGAATTTTTTGGAATGTTTTTATTGTAGTTTATTTCTAATATTATGACATTGTGGTCTGAGAAAATGCTTGATATGATTTCAATCTTTTTGAATTTGGGGAGACTTTGCTTGTTACCCAATATGTGGTCTATTTTTGAGAATGTCCCATGTGCACTTGAGAATAACGTATATTCCATGGCTTTGGGGTGAAATACTCTGAAGATGTCAATTAGGTCCATCTGATCTAGTGTGTCATTTAGAATTGCTGTTTCTTTGCTGATTTTTTGTCCATAGGATTTATCCATTGATGTCAGTGGTGTATTAAAGTCCCCTACTATTATTGTATTGATGTTGTTCTCTCCTTGATATCTTCTAGGAGATTTTTTATGTATTTGGGCGCTCCGGCATTGGGTGTATATACGTTTACCAGAGTTATATCTTCTTGCTGGATTGCTCCCTTTAGTATTATGTAGTGACCTTCCTTATCTCTTATTATGGCCTTTATTTTGAGGTCTATTTTATCTGATATAAATATCGCAAACCCAACTTTTTTCTCATTTCCATTTGCCTGAAAAAATTTTTCCCATCTCTTCACCCTCAGGCTGTGTGAATCTTTTGCTCTAAGGTGGGTCTCTTCTAGACAGCAAATATATGGGTCATGTTTTCTTATCCATTCAGCTACCCTATGTCTTTTGATTGGTGCATTTATTCCATTTACGTTTAATGTTATTATTGATAAGTACCTGTTTGTTGAAATATTTTTCTTTAGTGTTTGTGTTTCTTCTTGCCTTTTTTTTTTCTTTTTACAGCAGTCCCTTTAGCATTTCTTGCATTGCTGGCTTGGTAGTGATGAACTCTCTTAGCCCTTTTTTATCTGTGAAGCTTCTGATTCCACCTTCAATTTTGAATGATAGCCTTGCTGGGTATAGTATTCTTGGATTCAGTCCCTTGTTTTGCATCACTTTGTATATTTCATTCCATTCCCTTCTGGCCTGGTGTGTTTCTGTTGAGAAATCAGTTGATATTCTGATAGGAGATCCCTTGTAGGTAACTTTCTGTCTCTCTCTGGCAGCCTTTAAGATTCTTACTTTGTCGTTGGTGTTCGTCAATTTAATTACGATGTGTCTTGGTGTCGGTCTTTTGGGGTTCAAATTGTTTGGGACTCTGTGTACTTCTTGGACTTGGATAGTTTTTTTCTTGCCAATATCAGGGAAGTTTTCTGTCATTATTTATTCTAACAGGTTTTCTATTCCTTGCTTCTCTTCCTCTCCTTCTTTTATCCCTATTATTCGAAGGTTGTTTCGTTTTGTGTTGTCCCTAAGCTCCCTTAGGCTCTCCTCTTGTTTTTTAAGTCTTCTTTCCAGTTGCTGCTGTGTTTGTGTGTTTTTTCCTACCTTGTCTTCTAATTCGCTGATATGGTCCTCAGCTTCTTCTACTCTACTCTTTAAGCCTCACATTGTGTTTTCTATTGCAGCTATGTCTTTCTTCATCTCCTCTTGGTTTCTTTTCATGTTGGTGACATTTTCATTCAGCTCCTTATAGTTCTCATTGAGTTGTGTGTATTTTTCATCCATCCATTTAAACATCCTTATAATGAATACTCTGAATTCTTTCTCTTTTAAGCTGCTAGCCTCAAGTTCATTTAAGTCCTTTTCTGGTGATTCCTCTTTTTCTTTCCTTTGGGGATTTCCTTTTTGTCTCCCATGTTTTCCTGTAATGTTTTAATTGTAGATACGCTTGCTTTGCTACCCAGGTTCTTTTGGGGATGGTGCTACTGATGCATTCTCTCAGTTCTTCTGGGCTTGGTAATCTTGTGTAGCTCCCTACTTGAGCTACTTGATTTCTCTTGATGTAGGCCTGCAAGCTTTAGAGGCAAACTGTGGTATCTAGAAGTCAACACCTATGGAGGGGAGTGTCCCAGTTTTTGTTGTCTTGCACCCTTAGTTGAAATCGTGCGTGTCAAGTGGGCACTCACAGTAGCACCCAGGAACCATCTGTTGGGAGAGCTCACAGTGGCTCCCACTAGCACCCTGTGTGTAGATGGGCTCAGGGTGCCTGCTTGTTGTAAATTTGTTTCTGTGGAGGTGTGTTTGCAGGTGCAGAGCTCTGATGCACTCTGAGGGGTCCTGGCACTGAGGTTGAGTATCTAGGGTGGATGTGGGCCATTATTCAGGAAGAGGGGTTTCAGAATTTCTGCTGCAGGGCAGCGCGACCTTGTCTGTACAGAATTCCTCCCAGTAGGGGCTCGAAGCAGCTCCCCAGAGGACCCTGTGGATATGGGCTCAGGGTGCCTTCCCTTGTCTGTGGCCTTGAGTTTGCCAGCTCTGGAAGTGTGCGCGAACTGGTGGTACGTTTGCCCGCGCAGAGTTCTGACGCACTCTGAAGGTCCCTAGCACTGAAGTTAAACAGCTAGGGCAGTGATGGGCAACCTTTTGAGCTTGGTGTGTCAAACTTCGCCAAAAAACTGAGCATAACTTGGGTAGTGTGTCACTTTGAGTAAAAAACATTATTTCGCAATATTTATAGTTTAAATAACATAAATGTATAATTGTTATATATAATTGTATTTAATAAACCAAAAACTAAATATTTAACTTACCTGCTTAGTGACTTCTTTGTTCATCCATCAGTTGGTTTCTTTTGTTGGTCTTGATATTATTTAGCTTGTGTGGGGTGCCGTGAACTAAGATAAGTGAGGGGGAGGGGGAATTCTTTAACTAACCTGCCTATTAGTGACTTTTTTTGTTGCTGAATTTCATTGGCTAAATCTTCAATTGAAGGTTGGTATTTTGTACACTTCAGGCCCAATGAAGCGCTCTAACTTCATCTGTCAATCTGTTTCTTTTGTTGGTTTTGATATTATTTAACACTGAGAATAAGGCCTCACAAAAGTATGTAGCGGGAAAAATTGTGAGTAAAGCCATTGCTATATTTTTCAGGGTGCTAAAAGTGTCTGGTAGTCGGTTCCAGGCACTCCAAATTTCCTGTTCGTAGTGGCACTCCTCTTGATTCTCCAAGCGGCACCTTTCCAGATTCTCAAGCTTTGACCTCAAGTCGACAAACACCTGAGCCCAGATACTGTCTTGAAATTCTGCAAGTTGCATCTCCAAATCATTAATTTGCATCCATTGGAAACCATTTAAATCCAAACTACTGTAGACTACTACATCAGGATACTTAATTATTTTTATGGTCTGTTCTAGACTTCTAAATTGACTAAAGCTATCACTAAACTGGTCAAGTAACGAGTCTAAAACATGCTGGTACTTCATATGCAAGAGTTCCATTTCATTTTGTACAGCTTCACTGGCCTTCTCAAAATACTTTGTTACTCAAAGAAAATACTTATAAGTTTTAGTTTCTACATCTCGCTTGAAAATTTTAACTTTACTTTCAAAAGCTTTTATGTATTCAAACATAAAAAATCAATAAAATATATATAAAAAAGAAAAGAAAAATAAACTATAAATATCGTGAAATAATGTTTTTTAAAAAAAGAAGATATAAATCATATTAAGCATCTTTTCAGATCACAATGGCATGAAATTAGAAATCAATTACAATAAAATACTCAAACACATGAAGGCTAAATAGCATGCTATTAAACAATAAATGGGATACCAAAGAGATCAAAGAAATAAAAAAAAATCCCAGAAACAAATGAAAATGAAAACACAACAACCCAAATCTATTAGACCCAGTGAAAGCAATCCCAACAAGTAAGTTCATAGCATTACAGGCCTATTAAAAAAATAAGAAAAACGTTTACTAAGTTATTTAACCCTACAACTTAAAGAATTACAAAAAGAACAAGAAAATACAAAAGTAGAAGGACGGAAATGATAAATATCAGAGTAGAAATAAGTGAAATAGAGATTATAAAAACAATACAAAAGATCAATAAAACCAAGAGTTGGTTCTTTGAAAAGATAAACAAGGTTGATGAACCTCAAGGAAAACTTATCATAAAATAAAAAGGACCCACATTTTAAAAAAAAATCAGAAACGAAAGAGGTGAAGTAACAACTGACCTCACAGAAATACAAAGGATCATAAAAAAAAAATACGATGAATGACTATATTCCAAAAAACTGAACAACCTGGACAAAAATGGACATATTCCTAGAAAAAGACAATCTTCCAAAAATCAATACAGAAGAATCAGAAAACCTGAATTCGCCAATAACTACTGATGAAATTGAAGCAGTAATTAAAAAAAAAAAAAACTCCCAGCAAACAAAAGTGCTGGTTCAGATGGCTTTATAGGGGAGTTTCACCAAACATTCAAAGAACTAACTCCTATCCTCCTTAAACTATTCCCAAAAATTACAGAGGAATGAACATTTCCAAGCTCTTTCTATGAGGCCAGCATTACCTTAATTCCAAAACCCAGATAAAAATGCTACAAAGAAAGAGACTTATAGGCCAATATTCCTGATGAATTTAGTTGCTTAATTCCTCAAAATCATATTAGCAAATCAGATCCAGCAATACATTAAAACTATCATACACCATGACCAATGGGATTTAGTCCAGGGATGCAAGGCTGGCACAATATTCACAAATCAATAAATATGATACCTCATATAAAAAATGGCAGGATAAAAATCACATGAAAATATCAATTGCTGCAGAAAGAGCATTTGACAAAATAAAACACCCTTTTTTGATAAAAAAAAAAAAACTCTCAGCAAAGTGGGAATGGAAGGATCATACCTCAAAATAATAAAAGCCATATATGACAAACTTACAGCCAACATCATACTAAATGGGAAAAAATAAAACCATTTCCACTAAGATCAGGAATAAATCACGGATTACTATTTTCACCACTCTTGCTCAACTTAGTACTGAAAGTCCTAGCCATAGCAATCAGACAAGAAGAAAAAATAAAAAGTAACCAAATTAGAAAAGATGATATAAAACTTGCATTATTCGCAGATGACATGATATTGTACATAGAAAACCATAAATACTCCACCAAAAAACTACTAGATATAAAAAATCAATTCAGCCCCATAGAAGGTTACAAAATTAACACCCAGAAATACATGGCATTTTTATATACCAACAATGAACTCTCAGAAAGAGAAACTAAGAAAATAATCCTATTTACCATTGTAACAAAAAATTAGATACTTAGGAATAAACCTAACCAAGCAGGTTAAATATCTGCACTTGGAAAACTATAGAATGTTCAAAAAAGTAATAGAAGAAGGTTGAAACAAGTGAAGAATATACAGTATTCATGGATTGGTAGAATCAATATTAAAATGTCCATACTACCCAAAGCAACCTATAGCTTCAATGCAATCCCTATTAAAATACCAATGGCATATTTCACAGATCTAGAACAAACTCTTCAGCACTTTATATGGCATAAAAAGAGACCCGAAGTAGCCACAGCAATCTTGAAAATGTAGACCAAAGTTGGAGGAATAACAATACTAGATATGAAGTTATACTACAAAGCCACTGTACTCAAAAGAGCCTGGTACTGACAAAAAACAGCAACAACAACAAAAACAAAAAAGAAAACAAAAAACATGCATATAGATCAATGGAATAGAACAGAGAACCCAGACATTGACCCAAGCCATTATGTTCAATTAATATTTGACAAAGGAGGCAAGAGCATACAATGGAGTAAAGACAGACTCTTTAATAATTGGTATTTGGAAAATTGGACAGGTGCATGGAAAGAAAGAAAGAAAAGAAAAGAAAAGAAAAGAAAAGAAAAGAAAAGAAAAGAAAAGAAAAGAAAAAGAAAAGAAAAGAAAGAAACTAGTCCACCAACTTACACCATACACAAGAATAAACTCAAAATGGATAAAAGACTTAAAATGAATTGTGAAACCATAACAATCTTAGGAGAAACCATATAGGCAGCAAAATCTCAGACAACTCACTTAGCAATATGCTTGCCAATACATCCCCTAGGGCAGTGGTTGGCAAACTCATTAGTCAACAGAGCCAAATATCAACAGTACAACGATTGAAACTTCTATTGAGAGCCAAATTTTTTAAACTTAAACTTCTTCTAATGCCACTTCTTCAAAATAGACTTGCCCAGGCCATGGTATTTTGTGGAAAAGCCACACTCAAGAGGCCAAAGAGCTGCATGTGGCTCGCGAGCCGCAGTTTGCAAACCACAGCCCTAGGGCAAAGGAAACTAAGGAGAAAATAAATAAATTGGGACTAGATCAAAATAAAAAGTATCTGTTTAGCAAAAGAAACCATCAATAAAGTGAAAAGAGAGCCCACTGCATGGGAGAATATATTTGACAATCATACATTCAATAAGGGTTAATTTCCAAAATATATAAGGAACTTATACAACTTAATAAAAGGAAGACAAGCAATCCAATTTAAAAAAAGGACAAAGGACGTACATAGACATTTCTTTAAAGTGAACATACAGAAGGCCAAGAGATATATGAAAAATGCTCAAAGTCACTAATCATCAGTGGGATGCAAATTAAATTGACAATGATTTATCACCTCACACCTGTCAGAATGGTTATCATCAACAAATCAATAAACGAAAAGTGTTGGAGAGCATGTGGAGAAAAGGGAACCCCAGAACAGTGCTGGTGGGAATGCAGACTGATGTAGCCACTGTGGAAAACAGTATGGAGTTTCCTCAAAAAATTAAAAATGGAACACCCATTTGACCCAGTGATCCCACTTCTAGCAATATATCCTAAGAAACCAGAAACACCAATAAGAAAGAATATATGCACCCTAAGGTTCATAGCAGTGCAATTTATAATAGCTAAAATTTCTAAACAGCCTAATTTCCCATCAGCAGATGAATGGATAAAAAAAGCCGTGGTACACTTACATAATGAAATACTATGCAGCTGTAAAAAGGAATAACTCTTACCATTTGCAACAGCATCAATGGTCCTGGAGTGTATTATGCTGCATCGAAATGGTAAAATACCTAATGTTATATGCGAAGGAGTTTAGTATTTATTTTATGGATTTTAAAGTAGATGAGTATCCTGAGTATTAGGGAAAAAAGAAAAATAGATTGGTAAGGATTGTAAGAGAGGCATTTCTTTCAATAATGTGGGTGTGATCTACAATTTCTAATCATGGAGAACAGCAAGAATTCAGTAAGGTATTTGATGGCTTAGAAGTCTTCGGTGAACTTTGAAAAGGTAGACTCACAAATTGATGGAGACAAAACAAAAAAAGTAAATTATATTTTCTGTTCTTGCCAAAGTAGAGTAACAGGGATCGGATTTATGCCCTGGAATACCTGAAAAAAGGGAAGAAAATGAGATAAAATTTTGAAAGATACTGGACATCAGGAAGCAGATGCTGATCCTTCACAGATAAGAAATAAATGAGGTGAGTCCTATGATTGCTCCACATTCCTTGAGTTTCTAGGCCTCAGTTCAGGGAGGGGGAACCCAAGCAAAGACCAGCAGTCTCACTATGTAGAGGAGGTGGAGCTAAGACACTGTAGAGAACAAGGTGGGTAGAGTTCTCAAGACAGACAACCAGAGAGGAAAATGAGAGAAAGAGAGGGAACTCCAGAATCTTGCACCCCACAAGAGTGATTCGGGGGATTACTGATCAGCTCGTGTGTGGATACATTATTAGAAGCCAGAAAGAAACCACTGAAAAGGATCCTTGATAAGTGATACTCACACAGGGCCTGCAATAGCGACCTTTACTGTCAGCCAGACTAGAAAACCTCTAGATGCACAGACATTGAATAATTTACCTGGAAGGCTCTTGCTGCAGTAATGAGGAACAGTTAACCATACAACATGATTAACATTATTTAGCCATGTACTATCACAGGGAACTTCTCCGTTTATTTCAATCAAATCTTAAAAAGGACCCCAAAGAATCAAACTCTTTCCAAGCAACATAACAGTATCCAAAAAAGGCAAATACTATTTGTAAAAAGAAAATCAATGGTGAACAACACATGGGTTTTAAATACAGGATCAGTAGTAGGAGCACTGATCTAGCCTTTGCCCTCAGGGTTTAATGTGGCACTGTTTTTCTGATTATTGTTGAAAATGTTACCTTAAAAGATAATGGGTCTTGATTTCTGAGGGGTTTTTTGGATGCCACCTTAAGTTTCAGACCCAATGCCTCATTCACCTCACCCACATTTGGGCAAATATCAACACCTGAGGGCTGTGAGTACATAAGAAAAATCACACCTCTCAGAAGTTCCCGCCTATCAATTCCTAGCTATAATTTACCCAAGAGAAATGAAAGTACGTGTACAAAGATGTGAACACGTGAGATGTTCGTGGCCCCTTGATTTCCAAACAGCCTCAAACCGGAATCACTCCAAAAGTCCATCAAAAGATGAATGGGTAGCTAAACTGTGGTGTGCCCATACAGGGGAACAGTTCTCTACCACAAACAAGAATGCTACCTGGCGGCCCATCCCAGGGCAGTGCAGGCTGTGCAGGGGCGCCTGCTGACCCGCCTCGGGAAGAGTAAGAATGCGCCGCACTTGGCAATGGTCTCCTAGCGACTGGGCGGCTGGGACAACAAACCACTGAGGCCCCTGGTCGCCCTGGGCCAAGGGCGCCATGGCGGGCAGTCAGTGGCCCTTACCGGAGCCCCACAAGGGGTGGCTGTTGAAGTCGGACCTGAGGAAGAAGGCACTCTTGGAGTCGGGGCTGCTCAAGCGGTGGGTGTCAGGGCCGAAGCTGGACAAGGGGCTCCTAAGGCCAGAGCTCAGCAAGAAGTGGCTGCTAGGGCCAGGGCCGCTGGAACCCGTGGCCCTGGGCATGAAATGTAAGCCCTGGTTCAAGGACAGGAACAGGTTGCCTTCCTGCTGTTTCTCCAGGCACAAGGACGGTCTTGGGAAGTGCCCCACCTCCATGGACAGCCGGCGGTGGGTATTTGTGAAGGAGGGGGTGGACGACTTCAGAACGGGCTGTCCATCTCCTGAAGATATGATCACTCGTGGCCCTCGGGAGGGCTTTCTCCCCATGATTGCTCATAGGATTCCCCGCCCTCCGCCCAAAAAGATTCACAGGAAGCCGCCCAAGGGAGCGGACCTGGGTTCCAAGCTCTCGCCAGCCCAGCGAGCACGGAAGGCCTTTGTAGAGAACATTGAAGTCAACCTGAAGAAGCATCCCTTGGCGGACTTCCCCAATCTGGAGGATGATCTCCCTCCAGACCTCCTCCTCAAGGTGCTGGAAGTGCTAGATCCTGACAGGGAGCTGGAGGACACATGGGCTTATTGTGAGGGCACCAAGGAAAGAAAGAAGACCCACACACAGCTGTGTGAAAAACATCCTGAGGAGGTCAACCTGGAAGCTCCCCAGGCAGTGAACCTGGAACCTCCCGAGGCAGTCAACCTGGAGCCTCCGAAGGCAGTCAAACTGGAACCTCCTGAGGCAGTCAACGTGGAATCTCCCTGGAAGTTCAACCCAGAATCTCCCTGGAAGTTCAACCTGGAACCTCCAGAGGCGGAGAACCAGGAACCTCCCGAAGAAGTCAACCTGGAACCTGAGGAAAAAGACCATGTGAAATCGGCCAAAGAGTGTCTCCAGTCTTATTTATTCAGTTTGTTTCCTGAGGAAGAGACAAAAGAACCATGCACAACGGATATCCCCAAAGTTCCTGGTTACATAAACCCAAGAAAAACAGTTCATGAATTCTGCAAATGGATTGATGATAATTTTGGAGACATAGGCATTGATGAAGAGTCCATCATGAAAAAGTTTGAAATTGACTTTGAGGGCCCACTCACCCATACTACAGTCAAAATAAAGAAAATAAGCCAGCTTCCTTTGGATATAAGGCCCTGCAAACAGCTAGATGGTTTAAAGCAGAGAAAATTCTCCCTGCAGGAAGATAACTGGGAAAGGAAACTCCGAAAACCACCTGACCCTTATAAACCCAAACGGGAGAAGATAAGGTATGGAGCATGGTACCTGGACCCCAAAATCTGGACAAAGCTGGTCAATGACGCGCCTTTGCCCGACCCTAAAGTCGTCCGTGACAAGGATTATTGGTGCTATACAAGGCATCTTGAACCAGACATTATTGATGAACTTTATGGACCAATTGCCTTCAAAGATTTCATTGTAAGCAAGGGCTACAAGATGCCAACCGTGATTGAAAAGATGTTTTTAAGGAAGGGATGGAAATATGAGTCTGTGAAGACTCCTATACACCGAGTAATGAAACTCCTCTCCAAACCCAAAGAGGAAGATTCAGGGGAAGAAGAGGATTAGACAATTTTCTATTTACTACTCCCTTGGCTGTAGTAAACATCATTTTAACATCAGTCAGAATTCACCATGCGTGCCTCACTGTATATGTACAACTTTGATTCCACAACATCTGTAAATTTAACACCTAGTGCTAATAAAAATTTCTAAATGAGCTTCAGCTTGGGTTCATCAATGTTTTGTGTATTTTACCAACTATGAAGTCAATATTACATATACTCCTCTCGGTTTTTATTGCATTAGGAGTATTATATTTTTATTTCAATTATTCATTAAAAATAACCATAAATAAAATAATTACTTAAAAAGGAACTTGTTGCCCAGCCGATATGGCTCAGTGGTTGAGCGTTGACCTATGAACCAGGAGGTCATGGTTTGATTCCAGGTCAGGGCACATGTTTGGGTTGCAAGCTCGATCCCCAATGGGGGTTCATGCAGGAAGCAGCCGACTAATGATTCTCTCTCATCATTGATGTTTCTCTCTCTTCCTCTCCCTCTCTGAAAATCAATAAAAACATATTTATAAAAAATTATGCCAGCTATAATGTGGGATGAATCTCAAAATAATTGTGCATAATGAAAGAACTGTATCGCTCCAATAATGTTCAATTTATAATGCATTATGACAATTATTTTGTTAAGCACAACTTGTAACCCATAGACAAAGTAACTTTATGTATTGTTTGTGAATTGTCTGTGGCTACCTTTGCACTACAACGTGAGAATTTAGGAATTGTCGCAGAGATCATATGGCCTGCAAGCTTAAAATATTTCCTATCTGAATTATTACAGTAAAATT
Organism: Eptesicus fuscus; assembly: GCF_027574615.1. Taxonomy (NCBI): domain Eukaryota; kingdom Metazoa; phylum Chordata; class Mammalia; order Chiroptera; family Vespertilionidae; genus Eptesicus; species Eptesicus fuscus. The sequence goes on from NC_072473.1 coordinate 25,246,438, forward strand.
TACTGCTCCCCTAATATAGAAGAAAAAATATATTCATACATATATTAAATCAATGATGCCACACTTTAGTTGAAGGGAAGATAATACATGCTCATCTTAGAATAGATAATTTATTTTAAATTGACTATTTTGTTAGACATTTTTTTAACCCTTTTTAAATCTGCCTATTAATTTTAATATTCTCAGGGTCAAAAATCCCTGAGGCATATCCTCATATCTTATATTCTCTGCTTCTTGTAATGTCTCTCCATGTGATGACTTGTCATGCTGAGATTCCTCATGATTCCAAAAATGTGGACGTTAAATGTGAGGTAGGGCAACCTGAACATGATACAGACAGACTAACTTTCTTCCCCACTGAAATGGCTAATGAATTCAATTGGATGTCCACAAAGGTGGGTTGGCCATGAAACATGTTTTGTATGTCCATAAAATGTTTAATGTTTTTAATTGAATGCCTTTCTGTGGGGGTTGCACTTGCTACTTTATCACCATCTTCATCCTGTCTTAGTAAGCCTTTGTTCCATTTTACACAGTTAAATTACCTCCCTGGACCACATGGGTATTTGAGTTTATAACCTTTGAACTAGAAGCTGAATGTTCCCTGATGTCACTAGAGTCTACAAATTATGAAAACATTTTCACTAAAATCATTAATTCTTGCAAATGAGGCTACTATCATCATTCTGTTTTTGTGAGCCACCAAAAATACCTATATTTTGCAATTATTGTTAGCATTAATGTTAGGATTGAGTTATAGAATAAAGAATAAAAGTATTCACCCTAACCAGTTTGGCTCATTGGATAGAGCGTCAGCCTGCGGACTGAAAGGTTCCAGGTTCGATTCCAGTCAAGGGCATGTACCTAGGTTGCAGGCACATCCCCAGTAGGAGGTGTGCAGGTTGCAGCTGATCAATGTTTCTCTCTCATCGATGTTTCTAACTCTCTATCCCTCTCCCTTCCTCTGTAGAAAAATCAATAAAATATATTTTAAAAAAGAATAAAATAATTCTATAGCTCCACTAATATTAAAATTATTAAGGAATTTATTATGACAATTATTTTGTTAATCAAAACTTGAAATCTGTAGCCAAGTTAATGACAGTCTCATCCTATCTAATAAAGAAGGAATATGCTAATTGATCCTCATGCTGTTGCAAAGATGGTGGTGCCCAGAGCCAATAAGGAAGGAATATGCTAATTGACTGCCACACCCTCAAAATGGTGGCATCCACAGCCCATAAGGAGGTAATATGCTAATTAACTGCCATGGTCTCAAAGATGGCAGTGCCCACAGCCACAAGATGGCAGCACCCAGTTCCGTCAGCCCAGCAGGGGCGGCAGGTGTGCGACAAGGGAAGGCCCTCCCCCAGCCTCCACGTGCCCGCCTCCGGATTCCCCCAGTCCCCTCAGCTCCCCAGCCTCCTGGGGCTGGCCCAAGGCACAGGCAAGTCTCAGATGATGGCTGCCCAGCTGCCCAGGGCTGCCCGAGGCTCAGGAAACCAGGGCTGGCCAAGGCTTGCACTGCCAGCAGTGGCAGCAGCAGAGGTTTGATGGAGGTGTCACCTCCCGCCCCTGAGGCCTTCCCAGACTGTCAATGGGGAGCAGGCCAGGCTGAGGGACCCCCCACTCCGGTGCATGAATTTTCATGCACTGGGCCTCTAGTTTAATAATAAAATTGTGATCACCTTTATTAGGATTGCATCAAGGCCCAAAACCTGATTAGAACCTGCTAAACAAAGATTATAGGACAACTTTTAGGTGTTTTTTTTTTTAATCATTGCTCCCTATTGAATATATTTAACTTTTCTTATTATTTTCATAAAAATTCACTGTGAAAGTGTATATCTTTTTAAAAATACTTTTATTGATTGCAGAGAGAAAAGGAGAGGGAGAGAGACAGAATCATCAATGATGAGAATCATTGATCGACTGCCTCCTGAATGCCCCCTACTGGGGATTGAGCCCACAACCCCAGGCATGTGCCCTGCCCAGAAATCAAAAGATGACCTCCTGGTTCCTGGATTGACACTCAAGCACTGAGGCATGCCATCTGGGCTGAAAGGGTATTTTCATATCATGTATCACAGTTACAGAACACCAGGGAGCTTCAAGTGCTGAAAATCTCCTGTGCAAAATTGATGTGTGAATAAAACTACCCAGCACCACCAAATATCCTCTCATTTCTATTCAAGTGCAAGTAATCTTTGCATGCCATGGATATCAACTTAAAATTCACTCATACATGTAAAATGAGAAATCAAGCAACTTCTTTACATTTTAAAAATAACAGCTAAATCTGTCTGTGACAGGACAATTTATAGCTAGAAAGATTTGTAGTGCAGATCTAGAGTGCAATTCTGCTTGCCTTCTTAAAGGAAGTCACATGTAAATGGAACTATAGGTATATAGTATTTCATCTTTACAGGACAGGATAGATATATGTTTATTTGAAAATTTTCTATTTTAAATGGTCTGTCTGTGAGTATAGTTAGCCTGAAAAAAACAGGCTTTTTCTACATATTTTTGTAAGTCAAGGCCTAGAATGTCCTTCTGACACAGACTTTCTCATAATAATTAAGTCTATGTCAACATTTTATCTTAATTCTGCATTGGTTTCCAAACTAGTCTTTCTTCTACTTAAGTATATTTTTCAAAAATGCAAATCTGGTCAAATTTACAAGATTGCTGTCTCTCCAGGCTAATCAATAACATATCTGTATACATAGGCACATTTCCCACATACATACTGCCATACAAACATGCTCCTACATTCCAGACTCCAGTCCATATGTGCTTTCACACCTCTATGTCTTTGTATATAGTCTTCCCTATTGTTAGGCCACTGTAATCCTGTTTCAATGCTCTCTCCTCCAGAGCCAATTTTATGATTGGTTTTATCAAGACCTTTTTTTTAGAAAGCTGACTTTTACTAAAGAACTCACTCTAATTTCCAAGAGAAGTGAGTCACCAATGGCTGCAAAATCGGGGAAATTCCCAGACTTATTTATTCAGACATTAAAGAGGTCAACATAATGTACCCTGGCTCAGCATTATGTAGTTTCTGTGGGTCTCCATTCAAGCCTGGGAATATGTGCAGCAGCATTCATCTTTACCCATTCATTGTTCAGGTCCATAAAATTTGCTTTTCCACATTTGGTTATGTGACCCTGCATTTCCCAGAACATGTCTCCTTATCTATGAAATGGAAACTATATCATCAAACTCAACTTTTGGTGAGAATTAAAGGGTAACTTTACACAAGTACCTAATACCACAAGCATCACAGAATGATGCACAGCATATATTTGTGGAAGAGGAGGAGGGGGAGAAGGAGAAAGGAGAGTGCTAAAAAGTCACAAAGAAGCCAAGGCAAAAAAGTTGTAATGGTGGTTATCCTGTGTGATAGCTTCCAATTACATTTGACTCAATCTTACCTGTTGACTAAGATGAAAAAGTGTATTTGTAAAATAAGTCATCACTAAAGCTTCCTATTGGCTTTGGTGATGGCTATGTCCAGCGAAATGAACATTCATGGAGAAATTATGTGGCATTCTCCGCTGCTGTTGGTATTAGTCATCATACAGAAACAAACAGAAACAGTGCTTGATCCATTTGAATTTTTTAACACCAGAGAAAGTAGGAAACATAACCTGACCTCAAATCTTTACTTTTTAGGAGAGGAAAGTCAGAAGAGCCTAATATATTTAATTGTGTTAGCATAGCCCTGTAAAGTTTTTAAAGCCTGTCCAGAGTCTTTAACTTTTGATTTTGTTTTTGAGGTTAACAACATAAAGAAACCCAAACAAATATTGTGATAGTCAATTGTATTATATTGTCACATAAGGAGTAAAAGAACCTTTGAAGAATTTCGCTCTAGGAACATGTAGTTTAATAAAGACAAAGGACTTTTATTTTTCATCTCTGACAGTCTAAGGAGTATTAAGTGCACCAAGCCATCATCTCTCATTAGTTAATCATCTACCCATGAAACAGGAGGTCACGTTTTGATTCCTGTTTGGTGCACATGCCTGGATTATAGCTCAGTCAATTATTCTCTCTCATCATTGATATTTCTATGTCTCTCTACCTCTCCATTCCCCTCTCTGAAATCAGTCAAAACATACTTAAAATGAATATTAAAACCACAACCTTTGGAGGTCGGCAGAAATAAGTTCATGTTCCAGCACAGCTATGTTCTTATCCTATGATTACAGGCAAAATACTTCACAGAATATTTTATCTCAAATGTGAAATAACAATGCTTATTTCTCCCAGGGTTTTTTTAAATATATTTTTACTTATTTCAGAGGAGAAGGGAGAAGGAGACACAGAGATGATGAGAGATAATCTTTGATTGGCCACCTCCTACATGTCTCCCACTGGGGATGGGACCCACAACCCAGGCATGGGCCCTGACCTTAAATAGAACCATGACCACCTGGTTCATAGGTCGATGCTCAATCTCTGAGCCTCTCCTGGCCAGGCTTTAAAGATTAAATGATGTAGGAATGCCTTTAAAAGTCTTGGTGATCAATTAAATTTCCCTGTTCATCACTTGGTAATGAGCTAAACATGAAATACCTCTTTGCTTTAAATTATCAATGTAAAGAAGAAACTTACGTAAACATCAGTAAAAGCTTGATTAATTTTATAAATCTAATATTTAGACCTAATGTATACCACTAAGGAACTACTGAACTGAATTTGAACGTTGTACCATAACCTTTCATTTATATCTTAAATCAATTAGACTAAACCTCATAGAAAATATCAAGATATGAAATTGCTCCCTAGCAGAGAAGTACAATCCTTTCCTTTGTAACAAATTTTGTGCTCAGTGAAAACTGTGTGTAGTGTTCCTTATTGAATATTAGAAGAAATATGATATCAGAAATATGTCCCTTGATAATATTTAAAAAACACATTTTCATGCATTGGCCTGAAGATTAAGTAACTTAATCACAAACTTATGCCAATACAGTTTCAAAACTAACCACCTATTTTGTCATTTTCAAATTCTTCCTGAAGTGCATGAGTAAGGAGGAAAGTAAAAACACATCATGAGTATTATAACTGATACATTATATACTAATTATTGAGTGTCATAAAATAAAGGACTAAAATTGCCCCTAATAATTGAAATTCTGATCTAAATGTAAACCATGGAAACTTTTTCATTCTGTTCCATTAGAGGAGCAGAGATCAACCTCACTTCTTTTAACCCTAAAATTGATTTTTAGAGAAATAAAGGGCAGGAACATTTAATACAATGAAAATAATTGCATTTTATTAGCGTTCAGGGGTCATTCCCCATATATATGGTAGTTGAAGAGTTCCTTATGATGACACAAGACCTACATCAAAGGCAGCAGTGATAGGTTTCATTTCTTAATAAACACTTAGGGAAGGTGGCCTAATTACCACATAATTAACAAATTTGACATAAGAAGGTCAGAGTGATTATTATTGTAGGCATCCAGCAGGATAGGGTAAGGATGGCAAAGTAGCAGACCAACTGCCTAACACCAGAGAAAAATTTTAGTGCATTTATTTATTGGCCTCTAAATTCACAATTTAAATTTTATCTCCTGTGGGATCTAGGTTGCAAACTAAGTATTTGTTTAAAAAGAAACAACCTGCCCTAGCTGATAGTTCAGTGGTTAGAGCATCAGCCTGTGGACTGAAGAGTCATGGGTTTGATTCTGGTCAAGGGCACGTACTATGGTTGTAGGCTTGATCCCTTGCCTCGGTTGGGGTGTGTGCAGGAAGCAACCAATCAGTGTGTCTCCCTCACATCAATGTTTCTCTCTGTCTCTACCCCTCCCTTCCACTCTCTATAAAAATCAATGAAAAAAATATCCTTGGGTGAGAATTAACAAACAAACAAGAAGAACCAACCATTCTTAGTTCTTAAATCTCCAATCTTTTTTTTTTTTTTTCATGTGAGCAGTTGACAGCTACACGGGGTTCTACTTATATTAAGAGTACCTTGTGTCCATTCAGAGGTATCATCTAAAGATTACTCAGACAAGACATGAAAACAATCTAAGTGTCTGTTGACCAATGAATGGATAAAGAAAATGTGTGTATACAAACACACACACACACACACACACACACACACATACCACACACCACACACACCACACACACCACACACCACCACACACACACACACACACACATTTCAGTCATGAAAAAAAGGAGAAACTCCTACCATTTGTGACAACATGAATGAACCTAGGGGTCATTGAATTAGGTGAAATAAGTCAGAAGACAGAGAAAGCCAAATACTATATGACATCATTTATATGTGACATCTAAAAACAGAAAATTCATGGAAACAGAGTAGAATGGTGGTTGTCAGGGACTAGAGAGTGGGGGAAAAGGGCAAATGTTGGTCAAGGGGTACAAATTTCCAGTTCAGATTAATAAGTCCTGGAAATCTCATGTACAGCACAGTGACTACAGTTAACAATACTGTATTATATATTTGAAAGTTTCTACGAGAGTAGATCATAAATATTCTCACATACACATCAAAATATTGTCCTTATGTAAGGTGATGAATATATTAACTAACCTTATAGTGGCAATCATTTCACAATATATATGTGTATCAAATCATCATATTGTACACCTTAAATATACACAATTTTATATATCAATTATATCTCAATAAAGCTGGAAATGTTTTTAATTAAAAATTAAAATTACTCAAATCTACTATCCTATCTAATAAAGAGGGAATATGCAAATTGACCATCACACTGTGACAAAGATGGTGACACCCATAGCCACAAGATGGTGGTGCTCAGTCCCCTCACTTCCACCACAGTCTCCCATTCCTTTCAGCCCCGCCAGGGGGATGGTAGGTGCACAGTGCGACCAGATCCTCCCTCAGCCCCCCAGCCGCCCAGGGCCAGCCTAAGGTGCAGGCAAGCCTTGGATGGTGGCTGTCCAGCCGCCCAGCTGCCCAAGGCCACCTGAGACTCAGGTAACCAGGGCCAGCTGAGACTTGCGCTGCAGGCAGTGGCAGCAGCAGAAGTGTGCTGGGGGCATTGCCTTCCCCTGATCACCAGGTCACCTCCCACCCTTGATGGCATCCAAACTGAGAGGGGGCAGGCCCGGCTGAGGGACGCCCCCCTCCAGTGCATGAATATTCATGCACTGGGCCTCTAGTATGTTGTATATTTGTAATCTTTCCCTCATTTTTTAAAAGTAAATTCAGCATTATGAACTATTAAATTTTAAATAGTACAGTACAAAATATCCATACCAGTATTTAGTGGATCTATATTCAATGGACTAAAATAATTCTATAGGATATATTACTACTTATTACACCATTATTATTGAGCCTTCAGGAGAAAAAAAATTGTAATGGAAACAGACAAAATACAAGGTTCCTTTATTGTTATTGTTGTTGTTACAGAGACAGGTACTCTTAAAATTAAATAGCAATTCAGGACAATAATATAAGAAATGTCTAAAGGCTACTTTTTGAAATTTGATTCTACTGTCTCAGATTAATCTTTGGGATTTATTGATTCCAAAAGCTATTCAAATGTTGGAAATTCACTACCTACTAACACTTCTACCTGAAAAAAAAATAAGTGAGATTTTAGTGACCAGCTGAAAAAGAAAAAAAAAACATGAAAGTGAAGAGATAGAGTATTATATTTGCTTTCCAAACTTATAGTAGAACCTAAACTTAAAAAATTAACTTGAGTTTTATACAATGAATAGACTACTTTCTCAAGGTCAGCATTTTAAAAACAATTGCTACCATATATTGATTGAAACAACTGAATTAAATTTACTATTAGTTTCATTTTAAATGCATCACCTAATTTAATACTTATAATATCTAGCATTATTAGTCCCGTCTTTCTGATGATTAAACAACTATACAAAAGCTTGCACATGTTGGAATGGGTACTTGGCCTTTCAACTGAGGACTATTTAACACAGAACACCCTGCCCCCTAACCCCCACAATATCTTCCATCACCTCTTAAGAATAGAATAAAGAATGCATATTTCATTCATTTTGCACCTGTGAAGCTTAAATGAAGCAGTAGTACAATTAGACTATAGATCATATTATCTCAATTACCAAGGCTGCCATTATATCATAAAGCTATTATTTATAACCTTTTACAACCAAAATATTCACTATTGTAACTAAAATTAATGCAAAAGGAAGACTTCGATTATGGATAGATGAGGTCACACAATGTAGGCTTGTGGTTACATCTTAAATTTGGGCATTGACTATTAACTTTTTTCAGTTTTATATATATATATATATAAAGCCAGCAACCAGAACACTGTAACGACCAGAATGAAGGGTTGCTATGACTTCCATTGCAGCCAGGAAACTGGCCAATCAGGGGGTGAAGCTGGCTGGCCAACCTCCCGTGGCTGCTCCCCCCATCTGGTCCTGACCCAGATCAGCCTCTCCCACCCTGATGGAGGGCAGGGCAGCCAGCCAACCCCCCCTGATGGCCCTTCCCCCTGGACTCCTCCACCCCCAATTGTCCCATAGCCCCTCCCCCAGATGGCCCCACCCCTGATCACTCCTCCCACCACAATAGGGGGTGGGGCTGACCAGCCAACCTCCTGCAGCCCCTCCCCCACTCAGCTCAATTCCAGATCAGCCCCCCATCCCAATCAGGGGCAGGGCTGGTCGGCCAACCACCTTCGGCCCTTCTCCCTGGACAGTCCAGGTCCCCATGGGCCCCCAACTCCCCTATCGGCCCACAGACCCTCCCCCAGCCAGCTCCACCCCGGATCAGCCCCCCCACACACACCAATTGGGGTTGGGGCTGGCTGGCCAACATCCCATGGCCCCTCCCCTAGCTTCTGACTGATTGCCCCCGTACCCCATTCAGGGGCGGGGCCCACCATCCAACCTCCCACTGTCTCCTCCTCCCAACATGCCCAGTCCCAATGTGCCAACTGGGCCCGGGTCAGCCGGACCCCATCCATGCACAAATTCATGCACTAGGCCTCTAGTAACTATTTATAAAATAACAGAATGCTGTTTAAAAGATTTTACTTAAAGGCTGTTTTCAAGAGACTAGTGTCTTGGGAATATGTCTCATTTAACTGTTCTTTAGCTTAATGTATCCCCTATGGCTCTTTTTCCTGGTTAATGATCAACATCAGCAATATGTCTTTTCAATGTGAATATGAAATGTATATTCTGCAAGATAACAATAGCAGAAGATAGCAATAAGATTTTCATTTATTTATTTATCTTTGCTTGCCCATTTTGATGTAAAGTCATCTTACAAAATTTATTATTTGAAACAAGAAACTTATTTATATACTCTTGGATATGAAGAGGAAAAATTAATAAAGTTTATAAAATTTCATTATCTAATGAACTGTATGTAGTTCAATGTTAAATAATGTACTACAATGTAGCAAATATCATACATAATGAAGATGTAATATGCAAATTGCCCATCACTCCAACACACTAGATGGGCAGCCCCATGTAGACACAAGATGGCCAGCACAAGATGGCCAGCAGTGGAGGGCAGTTGTGTGTGATCAGACCAGCAGGGAGAGGCGTTGGGAGGGACCAGGCCTGCAGGTGAGGGCAGTTGGGGACCACCAGGCAGGCAGGAGAGAGCAGTTAGGGGCAACCAGGCTGGTAAGGGAGGGCAGTTGGGGGTGACTGGGCCAGCAGTGGAGGACAGTTAGGTAAATCAGGCTGGCTGGGGAGCAGTTAGGTGTTGATCAGGCTGGCAGGGGAATGGTTGGGGAGTAATCAGGCTGCAGGCAGAAGCAGTTAGCGGCAATCAGGCAGGCGAGCAGCTGGGAGCCAGTAGTCCTGGATTGTGAGAGGGATGTCCCAGATTGCAGAGGGTGCAGGCTGGGCTGAGGGACAACCCCCCTGGTGCATGGATTTCATGTATTGGGCCTCTAGTTTACATATAAAGGGATTATCCATATGTATTAAAGGGATTATCCATATGAATTAAATCAAATAAATAACAGTTGTAACCCCAAAACTGACTACACTGAAAATATTTGTAATGTTTCTGAGACTGTTTGTCCATCCTGTTAGGGGCAAAAAAGTCACTGAAATAAACAATTGCCTTTTTTCCTGTAATTTGGCCACAAAACAGGCAGTGACCAATACAGCTTACTTTATTACAAAGATATAGTCAATATGTATGTTGACTGATTGGTTTTACTTTTACAAAGCTATTTCAATAACCATTGTTGATATGATTGCAATAAATTTTACACAAGAAACAATCTTACACAGCATTTTTTTAGGACCTGTCAACAGTTATTCTACCTCCATACAGGTAGATCTTGATTGAATACTATTTTCCTAATAGTGATAAAGAGGAGAGCTGAAATAAACTTAGTCAGGCCTTTCAGTACTCCTTCAATTCTCCTCATTTATGTAATTACAATCATCTAGAAAAAATACATACAAACTTCCAACTGTCACCAAAGCACAGATGTAAAAATTTAATTTTAAAATCCCTGGAGGAGGAAATGGAATGGAGCACAGAGGAATAAATGTTATTCCCTTACTCTTGTATTGAGAGGGTACTTCTTTTTTTTTATTTCTTTATTGATTAAGGTATCACATATTTGTCCTCATCCCAAGAGAGTACTTCTTAATGTATTTATTTAATACAAAGATATTTAAAATGTCTAGAAATAAATCACATTAAATTAAGCAAAATTTCATTGTAAAAAATATATTTGCAATGCTATATATGCTCAAGTGGTATTGTCCTATTTTTTAAACTTCCCTGTGCCTTAATGTGCTCCTTAATTGATAAATACTTTCAGTAAACAAATCAAAACAAGTCCCTGTATAAAACAACTTTGTCAAGTTTACCAATGTCCATGCATTTTTAAGTGCCATTTACAATAATGGATTCAAGGAATAAGTTTAATATTTGTCAAACAAATTATTTCTTAAACGTATTGCGCCTCAGAACAGATTATATTTTTCAAGTAATACCTAAGAAACTTTCACAGATCAAGTAGAACATCATTGGGAAAAGTTTAAGATAAGAGAGTATTATCTGTATTTTATAATTTAGTTTAAGCAAGTATTATAAATTAATATTTTTAAATTAATTTTTTGTCAGTCCAATCTGTCTTAATGTACATATGCATGGAGAATCAAACAGCCAAGTAAACAAACAAATTAACAAACAAACTTGGAACCTAGAGAAAGAAAACAAATCAGTAAGAGTGTGCTTATTCAGTACATATCTGGGAACTCAGATAAAACTATATATGTTCTAATTATAAATGCTTCAATTGTATCTCAAAGATACAGTGGTCCAATAAAATATTTTTAAAAACTTCCTTTAGAAAAATTATTTTTAGATGAGAAGATGCTGTAGTAGCAAGTTTTTGGTTTGAGATAATCCAAAAATCATTTACATTTCGTAATTGGCTTAGTGATACTTAGTGTTTTATTAATTAATTAATTAATTAATTTTGAATTCTTTATTGTTTAAAGTATTACACATGATTCCCTTTTCCCCCATTGACCTCTCCCTACTCATTCCCTACCCTCAGTACATGCCCTCACCACCCCCTACTGACTATGTCCATGGGTTATGCTTATATGCATGCATACAAGTCCTTTGGTTGATCTCTCTCCCCCCTTGAGATTCTAAAATTCCCCGCTACTCCCACCCTTCCCCCTGAGGTTGGATGGTCTGTTCGATGCTTCTATGTTTCTGGATCTATTTTAGTTCATCAGTTTATGGTGTTCATTATATTCCACATATGAATGAGATCATGTGATATTTATCTTTATCTGACTGGCTTATTTCACTTAGCATAATGCTCTCCAGTTCCATCCATGCTGTTGCAAATGGTTAGAGTTCCTTCTTTTTTACAGAAGCATAGTATTCCATTGTGTAGATATACCACAGTTTTTTAATCCAGTCATCTGCTGATGGGAACTTAGGCTGTTTCCAAATCTTAGCTATTGTAATTTGTGCTGATATATAAAATATTATATTTATGTATCATAAAAAAATATCAAAATACTACTTCTGAAATTTAAATCTTCAGTATATGAATTAAATAACAAACTAGATTAGGCAAAAGGAAATATAATCTGGGAAATATTACAGAAAGTTGAACAAAAGATATATTAAATATATGAGTGATAATTAAGAAGTGTAGTGATTAAGTCCAACACAAAATTAACACAAGTCTTAAAATCAGAGAATATAAAAGAGAAGGAATCATCAAAGAGATTTTATTAAATTGGTATCTCTGAGCTTAAGAAATATCCAAGTTTTCAGAACGAAACAGATCTATGAAGTACAGAGTTCAAGGGATAAAAAAGATCCATACCAAAATATATACTGATGAAATTTTAGAATCTCAAGGGTAAGTCTTTTAAAAAAGATTTCAGAGCAGAAAAACAAGGTGCCTACTAAGTAATAACAATTAGATGCAAATTCCAACCCTTTATCAGAAATGCTGGATACTAGATATCAATTGAATAATGCCTGATTAATACTATTTTGTACCAACAATTTTTACCCAGTCAGAAGATCAATTCTGTAAAATAAGGCAAATATGCAAATGCTAAGCAAGTTTTCCCATCAGATATCCATATATTTTTTTAATTCTATAAAAGGTGCTTTAACAAAATGATTTCTTAAATGAAGGAATGATATGAGAATTTTAAATAGTGGTGGCATAACATGATCTATAAAAAGAAAAGAAAGATCAAAACATAGATTAGATCTTGAAAATTAAGAAATTTTCCTTTTAAGCATTCGGCAATTAAAGTCACAGGCTAATATTTCTTACTCTATAGATCCAACTGCAATCCTTGATTTTCCATAAATAATATCAGTTCAATTTTTATCTCTGTTGTAATGCTTACAATACCTATGAAAAAGCTGTTTTATGAAGATTTGAAATATAGACAAATTCAACATAGATTATATAATTTTCATTACAGAATACAGTGTTCTGAACATGTTTACTAACTTGTCAAGGAAAATTTTATCATTTCTTTTGTTAGGAACAATGCTTTCTACCATTATTAGCAAGTATGCCTTGGTTCCTCCTTGTGAATGAGGCATGATAAATGCCTCCTTTGCCTCTGGATCTTCCTTTGGACACTGGATACAAGACATATTCCTCCTACATTTCTTATGAAGTCAAACAAATGGATTATGTGTAAATCAAGATGATCTATATAGCACGATTTTGCATGTTCTCTGGTACAGAATTAGCATCCAGTATAATATTGATATTTTGTACAGCATAATTATAATCAGAAAATAGAGTCAATGCATATAGGGGAAACAAAAGTCATGGGGTTCTACTTATCTCTCAAATATTTTCATTTATTGACTCTAAGAATGTGCTTTAAAGTCTCAAGATATTTAGTAGATTTCATGATATGATTATATTATTACCTAATTTATTTGGAGAAATTCTATAAACTTGGACTAAATTCAAGAGCCAATACTCCAACCATTCTCTTAATCATACTATAACTAGCCTGCTAATATGAATATTCACTTATCTAAAATATCCTAAAGTTTATTTGGGCAACTTCCAAATTTTCCATATGATTATTCATTAAATTTGTTTTCTTTTGTACCTTGTGCCCACTTAATTTTTTCACTTTTCAAGAGTATATTGTACAAAGGACTCATATTTGGAATATATAAAGAACTTTAACCCTTTGCACTCGCTTGCTTTTTTCTTGATTACTTTATTCTACTCGGAATTTAATTTTTTAAATACCCCAGATTTTACAAAGCATGGCAGTAGAATAAAAAGCTGGAGTTTCTTTTCATACAAACTTATTTATTTGGATTTTTATATATTTCAAATTATTGATACATTCAATACAATTCGACATACAAGCTGCTACTGATGCTAACCGTGTCGAGTCACACTTGACATCTGAGTGCAAAAGGTTAAAAACTGAACAATAAGAAAACAATCTAATTTAATTGGATTGTTTGTCTCCTTTTGTTAAGTTATATGAGTTACTTATATATTTTGGCTATTAACTCCTTATCAGATGTATCATTGGCAAATATATTCTCCCATACAGTGGGCTCCCTTTTCATTTTGTTGATGGTTTCTTTTGTAGTGCAGAATATTTTTAATTTGATGTAGTCCCACTTGTCTATTTTCTCCTTTTTTCAGTTGCCCTAAGAGAGATTATCAGCAAACATATTGCTACATAAGATGTCTGAGATTTTGCTGCCTATCATTTTTTCTAGGATTTTTATTGTTTCACAGCTTACATTTAAGTATTTTATTCATTTTGAGTTTATTTTTGTGTATGGTGTAAGTTGGTGGTCTAGTTTCTTCTTTTTCTTTTTTGTATGTAGCTGTCCAATTTTCCCAACTCCATTTATTTAAGAGACTGTCTTGACTCCATTGTATGCTCTTGCTTCCTTTTTAAATATTAATTGAACATAATTACTTGGGTGAATGCCTTGTTTCTCTGTTCTGTTCTATTGATCCATATGCCTGTTCTTGTGCCAGTAACAGGCTGTTTTGATTATAAAACACCCATCAGAAAGAATATATGCACCTCTATGTTCATAGCAACACAGTTTACAACAGCTAAGATCTCAAAACAGCCCAAGTGCCCATCAATAGATGAGTGGATAAAAAGACTGAGGTAAATTTACCCATGGAATAATATTCAGCTGTGAAAAACAAGGATCACTTATGCACTGAGATAGCATGGAGGGACCTAGAGAGTATTAAGCTAAGCGAAATAAGCCAGTCAGAGAAATATAAATATCACGTGATCTCACTCATATATAGAATCTAAAGACAAAATCCTCCAGTGAGGATTACGAACAACAAAATCAGGGAATCGAACGATGGAATGCAGGCTGTAAGTAATGAATCTAACTTCATTACCAATATATGATATAACTATATGGAAGGGGGTAGGAAAAAAGGGGTGACATAAGTAACTTTTAAAATGTTTTTATTGGAAAATGTAAGAGCAAACAAAAAATAACTATATAAATAAAATTTTAGTTGACAAATACGTTTAATCAGGATATGTTTGGTTAAAAATATGAAATTAATTCACAGATGACATGATATTGTACATAGAAAACCCTAAAGAATCCATAAAATAATATTAGACTTAATAAATAAATTCGGCAATGTAGCAGAATACAAAATTAACACCTGTAAATATATGGCTTTTTCATACACCAATAATGAACTCACAGAAAGAGAAATTGAAAAAGCAATCCCATTTACCATGGCAACAAAAAATTAAGATACCTAGGAATAAACTTAACTAAGGAGGTAAAAGACCTGTACTTGGCAAACTACAGGACATTGAAAAAAGATAGAGGAGGACAAACAAATGGAAGAATATACTCTGTTCAAGAATGGAAAGAATCAACATCATTAAAATGTTCATACTACCCAAAGCAATTTATGGAATATTTCACAAACCTAGAACAAACTCTCCAAAAGTTCATCTGGAATAAAAAAAGATCCCAAATAGCCAGAGCAATCCTGAGAAGAACAAAGTAGGAGGAATCTCAATACCAGATATCAAGCTATACTACAAAGCCACTGTTCTCAAAACTGCCTGGTACTGGCACAAGAACAGACATATAGACCAATGGAACAGAACAGAGAACCCAGAAATTGGCCCAAGCCAGTATGCTCAATTAATACTTGACAAAGGAGGCAAGAGCATACAATGGAGTCTAGAGAGTATCCTATCTAATAATAGACAAATATGCAAATTGACCATACCTCTGACACACCCACAAGCCATGCCCACCATCCAATCAGAGGGAGCATGCAAATTAACCCAAACCAAGATGGCTACAGCCACAGAGAGCAAGGTTTCCTAGGTAACAGAGGAAGCCAAGCTTTCCGCCTGCCCTTGCCAGGCCTAAGCCTCCACTCAAGCTACAAAGTTTCAATTATAGAAGGTAAACAAATTCAAACAAATGGCGGCAGAATGGAGCTTGAGAGAGCAGGACAGGGTTGCTGCCGGCAATAGGGGAAACAAAGCTTTCCGCACATCCTGGCCGTGCCCACCCACTTAAGGCAACAAAGTTTCAATTATAACCCCAACACAAATGGCTGCCTGCCTCAGAGGGAGCCCCAGGCTTGTCTCCGCTCCAGGCTACAAAGTTTCAATTGTAGAAGGAAAATAAATCTCAGAGACCAGGGCCTTGCTTGGGTTTCCAGGGGGCATGGCTGGCCTGCAAACCACCACAGGCCCCTCGCTCAGGCCGCCCCACACCCCAAGGGAACCCCCACCTAATCCGGGATGCCCTTCAGGGCAAACCAGCTGGCCCCACCCCTGTACCAGGCCTCTATCCTATCTAATAAAAGAGTAATATGCAGATTGATCATCACTGCAACACACAATATAGCTGCCCCCATGTGGTCAAAGATCCTGCCCCCATGTGGACACAAGATGGCCACCACAAGATGGCCAGCAGGAGAGGGCAGGTGGGAGGCACCCAGCCTGCAAGGGAGGAAAGTTGAGAGGGACCAAGCCTGCAAGGGAGGGCAGTTGGAGGTGATCAACCCTGCAGGAGAGGGCAGTTAGGGATGACCAGGCCGGCAGAGGAGGGAAGTTGGGGGCAAACAGGCTGGCAGCAGAGTGGCTAGGGGGTGATAGGCTGGCAGGCAGAAGTGGTTAGGGGCAATCAGGAAGGCAGGCAGGCAAGCAGTTGGGAGCCAGCAGTCCTGGATTGTGAGAGGGATGTCCGACTGCCCGTTTAGGCCCGATCCCTCAAGGGGTCCCATATTGGAGAGGGTACAGGCTGGGCTGAGGGACAATCCCCCTCCGAGCACGAATTTCGTGCACCGGGAATCTAGTCTTCAATAAATGGTGTTGGGAAAATTGGACAGATACATGCAAAAAAAATGAAACTTGACCACCAACTTACACCATACACAAAAATAAACTCAAAATAGATAAAGGCCTTAAATGTAAGACGCGAAACCATAAAACCTTAGAGCAAACCACAGGCAGCAAAATATCAGACATTTGTCATAGCAATATCTTTTTCAATACAGCCCCTAGGGCAATGGAAATTAAGGAGATAATAAACAAATGGGACTACATCAGAACAAAAAGCTTCTGCACAATAAAAGAAACCATCAACAAAACAACAAGAAAGCCCACTGCATGGGATAACATCTTTGCCAATGTTATCTCCGATACGGTTTTAAACTCCAAAATTTACAGGCAACTCATACAACTTAACAATAGGAAGAATAACAATCCAATCAAAAAACTTAACTCATACAACTTAACAATAGGAAGAATAACAATCCAATCAAAAAACATATGAAAACATGCTCAAAGTCACTAATCATCCAAGGGATGCAAATCAAAACAACAATGGGGTACCACCTCACACCTGTCAGAATGGCTATCAACAACAAATCAACAATTAACAAGTGCTGGCAGGGATATGGACAAAAAAGGAACCCTTGTGCACTCCTGGTGGGAATGCAGACCGGTGCAGCCACTGTGGAAAACAGTATGGAGTTTCCTCCAAAAACCGAAAATGGAACTCCCATTTGACCCAGTAATCCCACTTCTAGGAATATATCCCAAGAAATCAGAAACACCAAACAGAAAGGATATATACACCCCTATGTTCATAGCAGCATAATTTACAATAGCTAAGAACTGGAAACAGCCTAGGTGCCCATCAGCAGATGACTGGATCAGAAAACTATGGTACATCTACACAATGGAATACCATGCTGCCATAAAAAGAAGGAATTCTTACCATTTGCAGCAACCTGGATGGAACTGGAGACAATTATGCTAAGTGAAATAAGCCAGTCAATGAAAGAAAAATACCACATGACCTCACTCATTTGTGGATAATAAAGAACATTATAACCAGATGAACAAAAAGATAGATACAGAGGCAGTAAAGCATCAAACAGACTGTCAAATTACAGCAGGAAGGTTAGGGAGGGGGGGAGATAAGAGATCAACCGAAGGATTGTATGCATGCATATAAGCATAAACAATGGACGCAAAACACTGGGTGGTGAGGGCAAGTATGGGAGTGGGTTGGGGGGGGCAATGGAAAGATATGTACACATATAATACCTTAATAAAAAAATGGAAACAAAAGGATGGGGTCAGATCAAAGGAACAGAGGAGCCAAACTGAAGGAGTACCTGATAGCCTAAGCTAAAACAATTTGAGCAACAAAATTAATAAAACTTAAAGTTATAGCATAATATAAAATATTTGTGAGTCCCTATGATATAATTGAAATCACAAATAAATGGGGAAGAAGTTATAAATATTTCTTATAAAGAATGTCATATATTCCTGGCAGGTGTGGCTCAGCGGTTGAGTGTCGACCTATGAACCAGGAGGTCACAGTTCAATTCCCAGTCAGGGCGCATGCCCCGGTTGCAGGATCAATCACCAGTGTGGGATGTGCAGGAGGCAGCCGATCAATGATTCTCTCTCATCATTGATCTTTCTCTCTCTCTCCCCCTTACTCTCTGAAATAAATTAAAAAATATATTTTTAAAAAATGAATGTCATATAATAGATGTAGATATTCCTTTCTCCAGAAAGTGGGGCTAAACAACTTCCTTCTAGTCTTGGCTGAATTACAAATGATAGCTTTTGGGAAAGAGAAGAACAGTAATTTTACAGTGAAGAAATTCAACAGACTTCACCACATTGGTATCATGTACACCCAGATAAAATGTGATGAGAAGGACACTTTACCTCTATGGTGTTCTTCCCCAAAACCTAGAACTCAGTCTAATCATGAGAAAATCCTAATAAACCCAAATTTGTGGACATTCTACAAAATATTTGACCAATACTGCTCCAAAATATATAAGACATGGGAAACAAGGAAAGGCTAAAAACCTCTGAAAGACCATAGAAAAATAAAGAAATATGACAACTAAATTTAATATGAAACACTAAATTGAATTCTGAAATAGAAAAAATACATTATTGTAAAAAATAATCTACATATCTGAATAAAGCCTGGAGTTTAATTAAAAGTAATATATCAACATTTTTTTTTTTTTTAGTTTTAACACATGTACTACGTAAGATAACATTAGCAGAAGAAGGTTAGAGTACATGGAGACTCTTTGTACTATCTTTACAACTGTTCTATAAATCTAAAATTATTCTCCACCAAATTTAGATTTTTTTAAAGTGTATATTGCATTGTGATGGATCAACATAGAACAGCTATTAAGCATACCAGAAACTAGTTCCTTTAAAATGCAAATGTGTGGAATCCTTCTCTCCATATATGCTTTAAAATTTTCTAATTATGGAGCCAAGAGTCTACATTTCACAGGGTCTTTCAATGATTCTTATACACACCAAAATCTGAGAATTACTTTTCAAGAGCCCTGTGCCTTTTAGAAGCCCAAAACTATGTTTAGTCTTTAAAAACCACAGCTTTAATTAATGGTATTATGCAACATAACCAAATTTGGAGAAAATTAAAATTCAGCACATACAAAATGAGAAAGGGAATATCAGACAGAGGAGCCTGTGGACAAAATAACTCACTGAGATAATATGTAAATAACTGGTAGTCCCACAGGATAATGGGTCATGATAGAAGAGCTAAGGAGATACAAAATGTGCAAGTATCCAAGTGGCAGTAAAAAAAAAAAAATGTAGAAAAGGAAGCAACTTGCTTATGCAAATACCACTCACCTCTTCCTGGCTCAAAGAAAAGTGACTTCATTATAGAGTGCAGAGAAATTACAACTGGCCTGTTCAATCAACAGGCAGTAACTGCCTTAGTATGAAGTGTTACTCCAAAAACGAATACTGCAGAACTGACAACCCAAAGCAACACCCACCAAGCTAATAAGCAAATGCTCAAGCAAGTTGAAAGACTAACTTGAGCAGCATATAATGAATGAACAGGTGAAAAGGGGAATGAGAATAAACTATGAAAATCAATATGATGAGACTCACTGGTTAAATGATGCCTAACTAGTCCCAAAACTGACCAGAACTACTCCAAACTATAGAGGACATGAGACACAAGGAAAGGCTACTGTGTGCCTCTTCCCACACTCAGTTGCCTTCCAAATTTACTGTAGACTTAACACTGGCTCAGGACACCATTTTCATGCCCCAACAGACTCAGGTGGTTGGCAACCTTGCTCCTTCCCCCACCCACACAGCATGACCAACCCTTCTTATATACCCACTCACATTCACTCTGATTGAACTCACTTAGACATTCTTCTGCTGGCATGAGCCCTCACTAAAGTTTACCAGATGTGATGGTTAATTTTATGTGTAAACTTGGCTAGGCTATGGTACCCAGTTGTTTTGTCTAGAAGTTACCATGGTGTTTTTCAGATGTGATTAACATTTAAATAAGTAGGCTTTTAATAAAACAGATAATCCCTCTATAGTGTGCATTAGCATCATCCAATCAGTTGAAAGCCTTGGGAGCAAAGGCTGAAAGCCTCCCAAAAGAAAGAATTATCACCTGAGCTGGTTAGAGTGTTGGCCCATGCACCAGAAGGTCACAGGTTTGATTCTTAGTCAGGGCACATGCCTGGGTTGTGGGTCCCATGGATGTCTCTTTCCTATGGATGTGTCCCTTTCCTTTCCTTCCTCGGTAAAATAAATTTTTAAAAAAGAGAATGACCTATGCCTACAGATTGCAAAATAGAAATTCTGTCTGAATTTTCCAGTCTTAGAACTCAAGACTACAATATGAACTTTTGCCTGAATTTCCACCCTGCTCACCTGCCCTGCAGATTTCTCACTTGCTAGCCCCCACAATCACATAAGCCCATTACTTAAATGAATCTCTCTCTCAGCTTTTCACTCTCTCATTCTCCCCCTCTTCTCTGCTCTTATATTAATGATCTACTTTACTATTAGGTCTGTTCTCTGGAGAAGCCTAATGCATTGCCCATTCTAATCATTTTTTCTACCAGTAACACTATAACTATCGTTTCTTATAATGAGATATATGGCAGCTATTTTACAACTGCTACAAACACATTTTTTTTTTCTTAGCAAGGTATAATATTGAGATAAGTTATAAGCAATATATAGGTTTGAGATTCTCATTCTGTTCTTTGCACCAAATAATAAAAAATCACTATTCCATATCCTGGCTAGGTTTGAGTCACTTGTAGCTCTTCTTTAAAAGGACATATCCCAGAGTTCTATCCCAAAATACTGAATGAGAATTCCCTCAGTTGATTTTGATTCACAGCCCAGGGTTGAAATCCCTGGACATAAAATCATTTCACTATAGGATCTCCAGCAGTAGAGTCCAAGACCACTTTTTAAAATGAGGAACTTGACTAATGGCAAACAAGTGACATACTCAATGATAGATTGTCCCTTCCCCCAACTGATGGACGAGTATGACATAAACTCTACCTGCAGCCAGACATTCCTGAACACCTTATATGGACTGTACATTGAACCACCAATCAGCAGCTGCCAAATACCCTAAGCCCCCAATTCCTAAGTTCCTAGGTCCCTAATCATGTGCCTTACATGAAATCACTCATCAGCTGAGTGCCCTAAGCCCTGTCTCCTCCTTTCCTCCACTCAAAAGGCGCTTACACCCTGGCACACCCTCTTTTTTTCCCTCTGGAAGGGAGCCAGCAGGGGTCTTCTCTCCAATAAAGCCTGTGTCTTGGTCCCTGGTCCCTGGTCTCTGGCCCTCTGTTTCATCTTTCACTCACATTCCCAAGGTGAAAACATCAGGCTAATATGTTTTGCATATTTCTAGAAGGTTCATTTTATTTTTATATAAATTGCAGAAAAAATGTGACAGGTATTCTTATCTCAGTGAAGGTATATTTTATCATAATATTTAAGAAGTAATCAAGCACAGGCAGTTCTGTTTTATAAAGGTGGTTCATGCCAGGTACACATGAAATTCTCTGGTATATAGTTAGAAGACCTGGCAAATGGCTAAAATCTTGACCATTTATTGTGTTATTAAAGTTATAAACTTTTATCTGAGGACATATAAATGTCACTGCTTTATGTCTGCTGATATAATCAAAGGAATTTGGTTGACCTCACTTTTCTATTGATGAAACTTTGGCAGATGCATTCAAAGAACTATCATAAATCTTCTAGTAGCTGGCAAAAAATTTACATAATCACTTTATATTATGGATTAGAGGCCCAGTGCATGAAATTCGAGTACGGGGGGGGGGTGGTCCCTCAGCTCAGCCTGCACCCTCTCCAATCTGGGGCCCCTCGAGGGATGTCCGACTACTGTTTAGGCCTGATCGCACCGGGATCGGGTCTAACCGGGCAGTCGGACATCCCTCTCACATTCCAGTACTGCTGGCTCCCAACTGCTCGCCTGCCTGCCTTCCTGATTGCCCCTAACCGCTTCTGCCTGCCATCCTGATCACCCCCTAACCAGTCCCATGCCAGCCTGATTGATGTCTAACTGCTCCCCTGCCAGCCTGTTTGCCCCCAACTTCCCTCGTCTGCCAGCCTGGTCACCCCTAAATGCCCTCCCCTATAGGGTTCATCGTCCCCAACTGCCCTCCCTTGCAGGCCTGGTCCCTCCCAACTGCCCTCCCCTGGTGGCCATCTTGTGTCCACATGGGGGCAGGATCTTTGACCACATGGGGGCAGCCATCTTGTGTGTTGGAGTGGTGGTCAATCTGCATATTACTATTTTATTAGATAGGACAGAGGCCTGGTGCACTGGTGGGGGCCAGCTGGTTTGCCCTGAAGGGTGTCCCTGATCAGGGTGGGGTTTCCCTTGGGGCATGGGGCGGCCTGGGCGAGAGGCCTGTGGTGGTTTGCAGGCCAGCCACGCCCCCCAGCGACCCATGTGGAGGCCCTGGTATCTGGAATTTATTTATCTTCTGCAATTGAAACTTTGTAGTTTGGAGCGGAGCAAAGCCCCCTGCTCGCTCCATGGTGGCAGCTATTTCTATTGGAATTTATTTATCTTCTATAATTGAAACTTTGTAGCCTGGAGTGGAGGCCTAGGCCGGCCAGGGCTGCAGAAGCTTGGCTTTCTCCATCGCCCATGGCAACCCTAGCCTCCTGCTCTTCCAGATGCATGGCTGCCGCCATTTCTGTTGGAATTTATTTACCTTCTATAATTGAAACTTTGTAGCCTTGAGTGGAGGCCTGGGCCTGCCAGGGTGTGTGGATAGCTTGGTTTCCTCCATTGCCAGGGAAACCCAAGCCTCCCTCCGGCTCTCTGTGGCCGCAGCCATCTTAGCTGGGGTTAATTTGCATACTTGCTCTGATTGGCTGGTGGGCATGGTTGGTGGGCGTGGCAGAGTGATGGTTAATTTGCATATTACTCTTATTAGCTAGGATATGAAAAATGCATAATAATCAATATTTTCAGTTATCCACTACTGCTGGATTAATTTTACTCCTTGGTGTCTAATGCAACATTTTCATCTTTTAAAGAATTAAAAATTCACTGGACACACACACATAAAATCAGCTAAGATGCATGTTCCCACCAATGTCTACTTTACCTGTCTTATGTCCAACATTGGAAGAGTGGGCAAAAATATTCAATATTAGTATTATTTATAAATTACATCACTCTAGCCTGAATTGTGAAATATGGGTTATTAGTTTTATGATAATAATAATATTTATTCAGAATCCTAAATAATAAAGAGCTAATATGCTAATGGTCATTACACCGTGATGCGTAATGACCGATCACCAGGAGGGCAAGACAGTGAGCTACAAGTGGGGGAGAGCTACAGGAGAGCTACAGGAGGGCAGAGCTGCGATCTATATGCAGTGGAGCACTACAAGTGGCAGTGGGTCGGCAGGCCAGCTAAGGCAAGCGGCAGCGAGCTATTCATGCACAGATTAA
Source organism: Eptesicus fuscus (assembly GCF_027574615.1). Lineage (NCBI taxonomy): Eukaryota > Metazoa > Chordata > Mammalia > Chiroptera > Vespertilionidae > Eptesicus > Eptesicus fuscus. The sequence goes on from NC_072473.1 coordinate 25,270,325, forward strand.
TGCACAGAGCTACTAGTAACTGATAATATGCATTCATATCACATTTCACATTAAGGTCCCAACTTTTGTTAATAACATTAACTAAATAGTATAGTTAATAACATTAGCTATCAAAACTTTATCTGAACATACCAATGGATGTATTTGGCACACACCATGGTTTTCTAAGGTATTATTGAACTTATCACAAAACATAAATTGAATTATTTTATAAAGATAGTCCTAACATTATATTATTACCTGCTTTCTCTTGTTCATTTAACCCAACAGCACTCTTTTGCAAGAAGATAGCCTAAGGGATACTCTACATTATCCAGCTATGAAGTAGTTTTATAAAGTCAAGTGTCCCATACATTTAATCCAATGAAGTGGTTTAATTTAGAATGTAATCTGACCAAATATATTTAATAGCATGGCCAGGAAAATCACCACCATCTTTAATATATAAAAGCCTAAGCGACCAAACGACTGGTCAACTGGTTGCTATGATGTGCATTGACCACCAGGGGGCAGACATTCCATGCAGGAGCTGCCCCCTGGTGGTCAGTGCACTCCCACAGGCGGAGTGCCTTTCAGCTGACCTTCGGTTGCCAGACACAGGGCTCATGGCTGGTAAGCACTGCTGTGCTGGCGCAAGCCTCTCCCGATTGGGACTGACTGGGCGCAAGCCAGCACAGGTGCAGCGGGCCCAAGATGAGTGGGGGCAGCAGGCAGGAGCGCCAGGAGGCGTTGGACTGCCAATTTCGGCCTGATCCCCACAGGCCACACCGAGGGACCCCACTGGTGCACGAATGCACTGGTCCTCTAGTGGTTTATAAAACAGTATCTGTGAGAGAAAAGGAAGTGGACTCTTGGTTCTGCATGGAATCTTGTTATTTGTATTTCCACTTCTCCTCCTACATTTGTAACAACTGAATAAACTGAGAATGTTGTTTCATCTTGTAGCTACAATCACTCTAGACAAAATGATTAGCTAAAATACACTGATATGATCAATATATTTAACAATTAATAGTGAAACAGGCCCTAGCTAGTTTGGCTCAGTGGATAGAGTGTCGGCCTGAGGACTGAAGGGTCCCGGGTTAGATTACAGTCAAAGGCATGTACCTCCATCCTGGCCCAGGTCAGGGCATGTACAGGAGGCAACCATGATATGCCTCTCTCACATTGATGTTTCTCTCTCTGCCTCTCCCCTACCCTTCCACTCTCCCTCAAAATCAATGAAAAAATATCCTCGGGTGACGATTAACAAACAAACAAACAAAAATAAAAAAAAAAAAAAACAACAGTGAAACAGGAATAGATTTTTTAACTTGAAGTATTCTGTACCTTGATTCATTTATATGCTAATCTTTCTAAAAATTAGGTATTATTAATGTGGAAAGAAAAAAGAATTAAGGGGAAAGGGCCTCATAAGGACAACTGCATTTTTCAATAGGATAATTGAGAAATACATTTGATAAAGGACCAAAGTGAAGAATTGGGAGGGGGGGGGGGTTGGGGACAAAAGCATTGATAATTGATAGAGACCTGGTGAAAAAGAGAAGCATTTGTAAATTATTTTGGACATCTTACTGACATTTCCAGTTATCATTCTTGGATTTAATCTTTGACAGCCAAGATGAGCTATGTTGCAATAGCTACACGTACAAGAAAATAATATTCCCTGCCACCAGAAGCTGCTCTCAGCACAGCTCCCCCCTTTATTCCAAGCCAGGGGCTTTACACACAAATGACCAAAGGGAGGGTATTATCCTTCAAGAATTCCTTTTACTAGTTCTCTTTCCCTCAATTTCCAGCTTCAACAGCCTCTTCCTTTCTAGTGGGCTACCCGTGGCCTCACCAAATACACCAGATACTCCATAACTTATCTTCGATCCACGTCCTTCAAGGCATGTTAGGTTTTGTCTTTGCACTCAATCCCTCTTCTTATTGTGTGTGTGTGTGTGTGTGTGTGTGTGTGTGTGTGTGTGTGTACAGACATACATACATATGCTGTATAAATTCATACCACTATCAATGGTTTGGAAGAATCAGCACTTTTCTGGCTAGACAAAATCAAGAGATAACACTACTAACAGAGAAGCAAGTCATACAGCTGACAGTACTTGACTGATTAATAAGCCTTTCTTCATGAAATGTTTGTCGTGTAAGAAATCAGAACTTGAAAGCACCATCCACAAAAGCAAAACCAAAATCTTAATATTCTACCCAAAGAATATTGCCCTGGTCAGTGTGGCTCAGTGGTTGGAGAGTTGGCCTGCACTCCAAAGGGTCACAGGTTCAATTCCCAGTCAAGGGAACCTACCTGGGTTGTAGGTTTGAGTCTCAGTCCCTGCTGGGTCTTCTGTGGGAAGGAACCAATTTATGTGACTCTCTCACATTTATGTCTCTCTCTCTCTTTCCTTCTCCCTTCCACTCTCCTATAAATTAATAGAAAGGTATGCTCAGGTGAGGATTAACAACAACAACCAAAAAAGAATATGGCCCAACTCATTGATTCACTTGAAGTAAATGAGGTTTAAAACCGTTTAGGCAGAAAGCTATTAAATAATCAGATATTTCCTAGGAATTTGAAACTCCCTAAATATGGTTAACTGACCTTAAATATTCAGAGATTTATTTTTGAAAATGGCAAAAGCCTTCAAGGAAATAAATCAAAAGGACACTGTTTGTTTTTAAAGTATGAGCAAAAACTGAAGAATGATAAGCTCAGAGGGAAGGTAAGAAATGTGAGTAATGCACAGGAAATACTATACAAAACTTAATTTTATATAAGTTGTGTTTTTCACTGAGTTTTAACGTTGGCTAGTGAGGTAATTATAGTTTTATGAATGAGGAAGTCAGCACGTAAGCAACTGAGAGTGTAGAAGAAAAGTTCAGAAAATTAAAATGAGAGAAAATTACTCATGTCAAATCATGAAGGAAAGCGATTGCATAAAACATAAGCTTATTCTATTAACTCTCTGGGTCAATATGAGAGTAAGGCATGGAATCAGAAAAGTTTCAAAGGATTATGGTTTTTTCCTAACGTGTTTGAAAAAAACACTCACTTGATTTTAGTGAACGAAAAATCTACAGCTTCAACCAAGATATTTTGGATCTTTAATTTTAACTAGCATAATTGCACCAAATATATTCTCCCTAAACATAATTGTTATGTAGGAAAAGGTATTAGAACTTCTGTAGCAACCTCTGTATCTGTGACAATAGGAAATATTTAAAATAAAATATTATTGAATGCATGAGTATTTCAAACCAAATATATTAATATGCATTCTATTATCAAGTCATTAACAATTAATTTTATATTGGTCCCATATATATTCTCTTGGTGAGCAAAGTGAAGTGAAACAGACTCTTGGGGACATGAGATTAAAGTCAATGTCTGCTGCAATCGTTCAGCACAAATCTGGATGTACATTAGGCCCTGTGGGGAGTGGGCCTAAGCTGCCAGGAGGACAGCCCCTGAGGACTCCAGGACTGTGAGAGGGCACAGACCTGGCTGAGGGACCCCACACTCCGCCAAGTGCATGAATTTTCATGCACTGGGCTTCTAATACAGTATGAAAACTGACCACAAAAATTTCAAATAAATTTTTAGTCCTATATTCATTATGTGTTCATATTTAGTTTTACATTTCTCATTAAAGAAAACCTGGAAAGAATGCCTTTGTTTATACATATGTATATTACTTTCATGGAATTTTGAGGGCCCAGCCGATGTTTGTTTATTGATTTCACTTAGAAAACTGAGTTTTTAAACACTAGGCAGAGTAAAATTATAGGGATAAATTATTCAATAATCTTGGAACCTAATAAGTGGTCTACAAAATTAAGATTTCTTCTATTTAAATAGATTCTTATAGTGAGATCGGCAATGAAATCTCCCAAGGGAATTTAGAAAGTCTACAATTATATTAAAACTAAACAATGGTGTAAGGAAATATAGATTAAATTTTTCCTTCATTGAGAAACTGATCATGTAGTTATTTTCTATGTCTAGTGTATGATTCTATCATGACAATCAACTTATCAAATAGACACGTTATTATTCAGTTATTTTAAAGATTAAACAATTACATATGTCTAAACTGATTAGATAAGTTTACATTGTGACATTTAATATTTGACCCTTGATTTTCTTCACAAACACTGATTATAAAATGCCATAAGCTTCTACCCTGGCGGGTGTGGTTCAGTGCATTGGAGCGTTGTTCTATACACTGAAAGGTCATGGGTTCAATTCCTGGTCAGGGCACATACCTAGGTTGCAGGTTTGCTCTCAGGTTGGGGAGCATATGACAGATAACCAATTGATGTTTTTCTCTCTCACATCAGTGTTTTCTCTCTCTCTCTCTCTCTCTCTCTCTCTCTCTCGTCCACTCTTTAAAGTCAATAAAAACATATTTTAGGTGAAAATTAAAAAAACAAAACATAAATAAATTTTAAAAATAACATTAACTTCCAAAGATAAATAGACACCTCCAAAAAGGTATTAATCAAAACCCTGGGAATAAAACTTCAATTGAAAGTAAGCCCTTTACTCATAACTTTAAAACCATCTGAGAACACTTATAATATTCTGTTACTCTATCTTGTACCTTGAGAACAGAGACCACATTTGATTCTTCTGTGTATTTCCAGACTCATACTGTCCAACATACATTTTCAGTATATAAATGCTTATTAAATTATTGCATAAATGCTATAAATACCTAGGTACGTCTTTCACTCTAATGTCTTTGAATTCTAATACATTTACAATCTTTAATTTCCATATACATATGTAATATCTTGTGTTTATTTACTTGGGACAATAAGGGGGTAAAAATGCCAGTTTTATGTTTCCTTTTGTTTTGATCTGTTTCTCCACTAGAATACAAATCCCAAAGACTTTGGCTCTCTCTGTTACTAATATACGCCCAAATACTAGACCATTTTAGATAATCAATAAATATTTGTTGAATGAATGAATGAATGAATGAGCGAATGAAAGGCAGATTGAGATCAGTGGTATTCCCAACCACTGTGGCTTATTCCTTAGAACACAGTTAAAAGCTTAAAGTACAAATGAGGTTGTGGGGGATGAATACATCCACATTATTGTGTGCTTTCTCTAAGAATGCACCGACATTTTTTGTTTCCTGCCCGAGAAAACTGAAGTCTGTACAGGAAAGAAATTTGCAAACCAGGTGAAATGGGTGAACAACCCAGGATGCCCGTGTTGAGATCATTGAAACTGTCTATTTTGGGGTGCAGACAGGGCAGAAGGAATGTGTTTCCAGGGCTGTGCTGAACGAGGAAGAGATGAGACAGAATAAAGGGAGTGAAGAGCAAATTCAAAAAGAGTGAAAGATGGAGAGGCGGGAAGAGTCAGTGAGATTTTGGAGGCGGTGCTCTGCTGACAGAGAAGGGTGAGCTTGATGATGAACAGGAGAAAAGTGGAGTAATAAGGTCTAGGAACGGAGTCAGGCTCTCAGAATGGTTAGTACGGATGGTGAAGCCATTCACAGCTTTGTGATGTTAAATGTAACCAATGATACCACAGAAGGACTATGATTAATGAAACAATCACATTAGGACGATATTCAAATACGTTGCTCAAAGAAATCAAGTGCAGTTGATTTACTGAGAGCAGTTTCACTTCTCTTCATGAGTAACATTTTAAAATATCATATGCCCCAGGTGCCCAGCACTGAGACGCCCTCCTCACCCAGAGACTGGGATGGAATCTGGCAAACTAAAATGCTGTCAGCCTCCTCGGGCCCCCCTCACGCCCCCCCGCGACGGGTCCTCCCCGCCCCTCCCCCAACGCTCTTGAGTAACGGTCACTTCTTCCGGCCCACCTCAGAGCCAACCGCCAACCGCCAACGGCTAACGGTCACTTCTTCCGGCCCACCTCAGAGCCAACCTCCAACCGCCAACGGCTAACAGCTGGCCGCCTGTCGCTTGAGCACGCCTCTCTCACCTGGCCACTTACTCCCAGGCCTCCAGAAATGGCGAATCCTCCGCCCTCCTATGTGCGCCAGAACTACCATCCAGACTGTGAGGCCGCTGTCAACCACCAGATCAACCTGGAGCTCTACGCAGCCTACGTGTACACATCCATTGCCTTCTACTTTCAAAGCCACGAATTGGCCTTGAATCACTGCACCCAGTACTTCCAGAAGCGGTCTCTCAAGAAGAGGGAGCAGGCTGAGAGGCTGATGTGGCTGCAGAACCAGCGCGGGGGCCGAGTCCTCCTGGAGAACATCCACAGGCCACAGCAGGATGGATGGGGAAGCAGCCTGATGGCCATGGAGTTCGCCATGCTCCTGGCGAAGAGAGTGAACCAGAGCCTGCTCAATCTGCATAACCTGGCCATCGACAAGAAGGATGCCCACCTGTGCGAATTCCTGGAGAGTCACTGCCTGCACGAACAGGTGGAGTTCATCAAAGAGTTGGGGGACCATATCACCCAACTGCGCAAGATGGGAGCCCCAGAATCTGGCCTGGCAGAGTACCTCTTCGACGCGCTCACCCTGAATGCCAGCAAGAAGAACTGAGCCTGGACTGCCTGACTGGTAGCCACGGGGTGACTTCCCCTGGCCACCGTGCCCAGCATGCGTACTGCCATACTGCCCTTGCAAAACGGTCACTTAAGTTTATATGTTCAAGTTTTACCGTTTCTTCAAATAAAGTTATTGGTTCTTAAATAAATAAAGGTCTTTCCTTGATTCATGTGTGCAAAACCCTCACCTTTTAAAAGTTAAAACAGGTATCCAGGAGTCTCCAACCATGGCTCAATTAGGTGCAGCTCGGGACCGGCCATGGAGGAGGAGGTAGGTATTCCTTGGGACCCTGGATGGAGGGAGGGGAGAGGTATTCCCTGGGTTCCTGGATGGAGGGAGGAGGAATTCCCTGGGACCCCGATGGAGGAGGAGGGATTCCCTGGGACCCTGAGTGGAGGGAGCGAAGAGGTATTCCCTGGGGCCCTGGATGGAGGGATGAGGGATTCCATAGGACCCCGATGGAGGAGAAGTAATTTCCTGGGACCCTGAGTGGAGGGAGGGAAGAGGTATTCCCTGGGGCCCTGGATGGAGAGATGAGGGATTCCATAGGACCCCCATGGAGGAGAAGTAATTTCCTGGGATCCTGAGTGGAGGGAGGGGAGAGGTATTCCCTGGGTTCCTGGATGGAGGGATGAGGGATTCCATAGGACCCCGATGGAGGAGAAGTAATTTCCTGGGACCCTGAGTGGAGGGAGGGAAGAGGTATTCCCTGGGGCCCTGGATGGAGAGATGAGGGATTCCATAGGACCCCCATGGAGGAGAAGTAATTTCCTGGGACCCTGAGTGGAGGGAGGGGAGAGGTATTCCCTGGGGCCCTGGATGGAGAGATGAGGGATTCCATAGGACCCCGATGGAGGAGAAGTAATTTCCTGGGACCCTGAGTGGAGGGAGGGAAGAGGTATTCCTTGGGGCCCTGGATGGAGGGAGGAGGGATTGCATGGCCCCTGGGAAAACACAAAATTAATGTACCCCTTATAAACAATGTATATGGGGGTGCAGTCAGGTGCATGGTCTCGGGCCCTGTGAATGTGGATGAATGTTCATGCTAAAAGTATAAAACATATCCTGAAAATCACCGGTGTGCTTGCCTCTGGAGGAAGGGTGAACAGAATGGGATTGGGCAGGAATTAAAATAAAGGATTCTTATACGTAACCTACACTTTTTTTAGTTTACCAAAATATGCAAATATTAATATTTGTTAACATCTGGGTATCAAGATGGAGACCCCTTCCTCTAAGAACAGAGTAAATGGAATTGCAACGTTGCAGAGGGTCCTTGGTCAACTGTGAGAGTAAATAGCTACTCTGTGCATAGCAGATGTGTTTTCCGTTGCTCAGCTCTCACCCTCCCCCACCCCTACTTACATAGGACAGTACACGTGTTTGGCATCTGAGCCTTTTCATCTCCCCAAACTACACTCCAAGACAGTGAATGAATTTAAGACAATTACAGACCTGCAGAGAAGGGAAACAATAGGACACATTTTCCTAGAAGGGCAAAACACTAGTGTTCCAATGTCAGAAATATGTGTTTATTTTGGCAAGAGGGAGTGTTCCTATCCTACCTGTGAGCTCCATGCCATGTATCCCCAAATGAGAACGCAACTGAATAACTGACACACTCCACTCTCCCATTTTGAGCAAAACCTTAGCAGTGAATTGGACATCACAGTTCTAGATCAGATCCATGCTAATTACCTAGGTTAGTCAAGTAAGTCCTTTATTCATAAATATAAATGAACAAAGGTTTGCCAGATGTACGAGGAAGGTAAAATAGAAGATCACAATAAACACACAGAACTATTTCATTTTGGGGGAAAACTCATAAAACATGGGAATAAAAGAGAATTTTACCAAAAATTCAAATTCATATTCTCAGAATTTTAAGGGGAGAAAATGTGTTTATAAAATAAAATAAAAAAATGTCTACTATAGAAGGAAACAATTAGAGGACAGATAAAGTACTTGCAAGATAGAAATATTATTGCAAAATTTAAAACATTAAATGCCTGGTACTCAGGGAAGAGTCTCCCTGTCTCACACAGGCTGTGATGGAACCTGGAAGACCTAGATGGTGCGCGGCCCACTTGGGCCCCCCTCAAACCCCCCCACTGCCCTCTCCACAATGGATCCTCTCTCCAAGCCCCTCCCCCCCCCAACGGTCAAGAGTAAAGGTCACCTCTTCCTTTTCCGGTCCCACCTCAGAGCCAACGGTCAGTTGCCAGCAGCCTAGCACCTGAGAAGCCTGTCTCGGGTCAGCCTGGGAAGGTCCCCCAGGGACAGTCCGAGGTCCCCGCCGCCACCGCCGCTGACTGGGCTTTGGGCCGCCCTCACCCACCACCATGGGAATGATCCGTCCCCGGAGAAGCCACCGCCTTCACCCGCGCCGCTGCCCACCCCGCAGCCCGCCCCTCAGCCCTCGCCATGAGGCTCTGTTGATCTACTTGGCCGGAGGGCCACCCCCGGAAAACCTGTTACCCATGCTTCCAGCCATGGCCCCTGCGCCTCCGCCCATGGCCGCTGCGCCTCCTCCAGTGCCTCCTGCGCCTCCAGTGGCGGTGCTGGGGCCCATCTCCCAAGTGCGCCAGAATTACCATGCCCACTGCGAGGCCTCTATCAACAAACAGATCAACCTGGAGCTGCACGCCTCCTACGTGTACACGTCCATTGCCTTCTACTTCGACCGCCAGGACCAGGCCTTGCAGCACTTCGCTGCCTTCTTCCTGTGGCAGTCCAGGGAGGAGTGGGAGCAAGCCCAGGCATTGATGAGGCTGCAGAACCGGCGAGGGGGGCGGATCCGCCTGCGAGATATCAGGAGGCCTGACCACAACCGGTGGGAGAGCGGCCTGAAAGCCATGAAAACCGCCTTGCACGTGGAGAGGATGGTGAACCAGAGCCTGCTCCGTCTGCACCAGCTGGCCACCAGCAAGAACGACGCCCACCTGTGCGACTTCCTGGAGCACCACTACCTGCGCCAGGAGGTGAAGTTCATCTACAATGTGGGAGCCAATATCAGCGACCTGCGCAAGCTGGGAGCCCCGACCTCCAGCCTGGCGGAGTACCTCTTTGACGCGCTCCCCCTGAATGCCAGCAAGAAGAACTGAGCCTGGACTGCCTGACTGGTAGCCATGGGGTGACTTCCCCTGGCCACCGTGCCCAGCATGCGTATTGCCATACTGCCCTTGCAAAACGGTCACTTAAGTTTATATGTTCAAGTTTTACCGTTTCTTCAAATAAAGTTATTGGTTCTTAAGTAAATAAAGGTCTTTCTTTGATTCATGTGTGCAAAACCCTCACCTTTTAAAAGTTAAAACAGGTATCCAGGAGTCTCCAACCATGGCTCAATTAGGTGCAGCTCGGGACCGGCCATGGAGGAGGAGGTAGGTATTCCTTGGGACCCTGGATGGAGGGAGGGGAGAGGTATTCCCTGGGTTCCTGGATGGAGGGAGGAGGAATTCCCTGGGACCCCGATGGAGGAGGAGGGATTCCCTGGGACCCTGAGTGGAGGGAGGGAAGAGGTATTCCCTGGGTTCCTGCATGCAGGAAGGGGGAGGGATTCCCTGGGACCCTGAGTGGAGGGAGGGAAGAGGTATTCCCTGGGTTCCTGCATGCAGGAAGGAGGAGGGATTCCCTGGGACCCTGAGTGGAGGGAGGGAAGAGGTATTCCCTGGGGCCCTGGATGGAGGGAGGAGGGATTCCATAGGACCCCGATGGAGGAGGAGGGATTCCCTGGGACCCTGAGTGGAGGGAGGGAAGAGGTATTCCTTGGGGCCCTGCATGGAGGGAGGAGGGATTGCATGGCCCCTGGGAAAGCACAAAATTAATGTACCCCTTATAAACAATGTACATGGGGGTGCAGTCAGGTGCATGGTCTCGGGCCCTGTGAATGTGGATGAATGTTCATGCTAAAAGTATAAAACATATCCTGAAAATCACCGGTGTGCTTGCCTCTGGAGAAAGGGTGAACAGAATGGGATTTGGTAGGGATTAAAATAAAGGATTCTTATACGTAACCTACACTTTTTTAGTTTACCAAAATATGCAAATATTAATATTTGTTAACATCTGCGTATCAAGATGGAGACCCCTTCCTCTAAGAACAGAGTAAATGGAATTGCATCGACAAGAAGGATGCCCACCTGTGCGAATTCCTGGAGAGTCACTGCCTGCACGAACAGGTGAAGTTCATCAAAGAGTTGGGGGACCATATCACCCAACTGCGCAAGATGGGAGCCCCAGAATCTGGCCTGGCAGAGTACCTCTTCGACGCGCTCACCCTGAATGCCAGCAAGAAGAACTGAGCCTGGACTGCCTGACTGGTAGCCATGGGGTGACTTCCCCTGGCCACCGTGCCCAGCATGCGTATTGCCATACTGCCCTTGCAAAACGGTCACTTCAGTTTATATGTTCAAGTTTTACCGTTTCTTCAAATAAAGTTATTGGTTCTTAAGTAAATAAAGGTCTTTCTTAAGTTTATATGTTCAAGTTTTACCGTTTCTTCAAATAAAGTTATTGGTTCTTAAATAAATAAAGGTCTTTCCTTGATTCATGTGTGCAAAACCCTCACCTTTTAAAGTTAAAACAGGTATCCAGGAGTCTCCAACGATGCCTCAATTAGGTGCAGCTCGGGACCGGCGATGGAGGAGGAGGTAGGTATTCCTTGGGACCCTGGATGGAGGGAGGGAAGAGGTATTCCCTGGTTCCTGCATGCATGGAGGAGGAGGGATTCCATGGAACCCTGGATGGAGGGAGGAAGGAGGTATTCCATGGAATCCTGGGTTGAGGGATGTGCTATTCCATGGAACCCTGGATGGTGGGAGGAAATATTATTTGGGACCCTGAATGGAGGGAGGCAGGAGGTATTCATTGGGACCCTGTAGGAAGGGAGGAGGTATTCCTTGGGACAGGGCAACAGTGAGTATGGAAATGAGCCTTAGACTGGTTTTCCCACAGACAGGGGTGTGACTTCTAAGTCACCAGTGACTGGCATGCACATTGCAATTACAAAGCACTTACTTATGTATATTTTCTTCCATTTGTATTATATGTGTATAGACTAGAGGCCCAGTGCATGATTGAATCATGCACGTGTAGGGTCCCCTACAAGCTTTCACTTTTCACGGTGGAGCTGGGTACCTGTCCGCTGGTGCACCAGGCCTTTCAGAAGCCTCCGGCTCGGCGGAGGCTTCTGAAAGGCCTGGTGCCGGAGCAGACAGGCACCCAGCTCCCCCACTTTTGATGGTCCGCGGCCCCTGAGGGGGGCTACCCTGCTGTTGAGAGGAGGGGGCGGGACTCCCGCCCCCTGTGCCTCTCAACTGCTGCTGAGGGGGGCTGCCGCGGACACCTGGCTACTCTCCCGTTGAGAGGCGCAGCTGGGTGTCCACAGCTGGCCCCCTCAGCGGCCACGGATCCGTGCCTCTCAATGGCCGGATAGGCCACCCCAAGTCCCGCCCCCCAGCCTCCCGCTGCCCAATAGTGGGCGTAGTGGAGTGATGGTAATTTACATGTTACTCTATTATTAGGTAGGATATTCAGCAGCAGAGTTCATTTTGAATCTCCTGAGTAGATTGTGAGTGTCTGCTTAGGAAGATACCCTTTCTTTTTTATAAATTTCTTTATTGATTATGGTGTTACATATGTGTCCTTATTCCCCCATTATCCCCCCTCATGCCCTCACCCCCTGTTGACTGTGTCCATTGATTAGGATTATATGCATGCATACAAGTCCTTTGGTTGATCTCTCCTCCTTACCCCCACACTCCCCTACCTTCCCTCTGAGGTTTAATGGTCTGATCAATGTTTCTCTGTCTCTGGATCTATTTTTGTTCATCAGTTTATGATGTTCATTATATTCCATATATACACCTGGAAGTTCAACCCGGAATCTCCCTCGAAGTTCAATCTGGAACCTCCAGAGGCGGAGAACCAGGAACCTCCAGAAGAAGTCAACCTGGAACCTGAAGAAAAAGACCATGTGAAATCGGCCAAAGAGTGTCTCCAGTCTTATTTATTCAGTTTGTTTCCTGAGGAAGAGACAAAAGAACCATGCACAACGGATATCCCCAAAGTTCCTGTTTACCAAAACCCAAGAAAAACAGTTCATGAATTCTGCAAATGGATTGATGATAATTTTGGAGACATAGGCATTGATGAAGAGTCCATCATGAAAAAGTTTGAAATTGACTTTGAGGGCCCACTCACCCATACTACAGTCAAAATAAAGAAAATAAGCCAGCTTCCTTTGAATATAAGGCCCTGCAAACAGCTAGATGGTTTAAAGCAGAGAAAATTCTCCCTGCAGGAAGATAACTGGGAAAGGAAACTCTGAAACCCACATGACCCTTATAAACCCAAACGGGAGAAGATAAGGTATGGAGCATGGTACCTGGATCCCAAAATCTGGACAAAGCTGGTCAATGACGCGCCTTTGCCTGACCCTAAAGTCGTCCATGACAAGGAATATTGGAGCTATAGAAGGCATCTTGAACCAGACATTATCAATGAACTTTGTGGACCAATTGTCTTCAAAGATTTCATTGTAAGCAAGGGCTACAAGATGCCAGTTGTGATTGAGAAGACTTTTTTAAGGAAGGGATGGAAATATGAGTCTGTGAAGACTCCTATACACCGAGTAATGAAACTCCTCTCCAAACCCAAAGAGGAGGATTCAGGGGACGAAGAGGATTAGATAATTTTCTACTTACTACTCACTTGGCTGGTGTCTCTCTCATTTTAACATCAGTCAGAATTCACCATGAGTGCCTCACTGTGTATGGACAACTTTGATTCCACAATATCTGTAAATTTAACACCTAGTACTAATAAAAATTTCTAAATGAGCTTCTGCTTGGGTTCATCAATGTTTTATATATTTTACCAACTATGAAGTGAATATTTACATATACTTCTCTCAGTTTTTATTTCATTAGGAGTATTGTATTTTTATTTCAATTATTCATTAAAAATAACCATAAATAAAATAATTACTTAAAAAGGATCTTGTTGCCCAGCCGATGTGGCTCAGTGGTTGAGCATTGACCTATGAACCAGGAGGTCATGGTTTGATTCCAGGTCAGGGCGCATGTTTGGGTTGCAGGCTCGATCCTCAGTCGGGGGTCATGCAGGATGCAGCTGACTAATGATTCTCCCTCATCATTGATGTTTCTCTCTCTTCCTCTCCCTCTCTGAAAATCAGTAAAAATATATTTATAAAAAATTATGCCAGCTACAACATGGGATGAATCTCAAAATAATTGTGCAGAATGAAAGAACTGTATCACTCCAATAATATTCAATTTATAATGCATTATGACAATTATTTTGTTAAGCAAAACTTGTAACCCATAGCCAACGTAATTTTATGCATTGTTTGTGAATTGTCTAAGGCTACCTTTGCACTACAACATGAGAATTTAGGAATTGTCACAGAGATCATATGGCCTGCAAGCCTAAAATATTTCCTATCTGAATTATTACAGTAAAATTTACTGTCCCCCTAATCTAGAAGAAAAATATATTCATACATATATTAAATCAATGATGCCACACTTTAGTTGAAGGAAAGACAATACACACATCTATAGAATAGAATAAAGTAAAATATTTTTATAAAATTAACTATTTAGTTAGACCTTTTTGAACACTTTTCAAATCTGCCTATTAATTTTAATATTCTTAGCATCAAAAATTCCTGAGGCATATCATCATATCTTATAGTCCCTGTTTCTTATCATGCAGACATTTCCCATGACTCCAAAATGGTTTGTATGTCATATATATATATATATATATATATATATATATATATATATATTCCACCCCTACATCCACCCGCAAGGGACCAAAGGAAATTTATTTAGGTTATTGTGCTCAGGAGTGGACCCTGCACCCCTATGGAGGGATTTCCCGGGATATTCTTCTGCTTTTCCAGACTACACAGGGGACAAGACTGAATGGTCCCCTTGGTGCCTGGGGCTGCTGCTTGCTCTCTACAGCCCAGGACACCAGCAGGGCACTGCTCCTTGCAGGCCTCTGAGCCAGTCAAGTGTTAGGACAAAGGTTTCTACAAAGGACACAGATTTCCCTCAGCTGCCCACAGGGTGGGGTCACAGCACCTGTGCTCAGGGCCAGGCCTTGGAAGCAGCATGGGGAGACTCAGGGATAGGCAGCGGTTCCAGGAGAACACATGAGGTGTGGATTTCAGGAAGTGAGCTGGAAAGTTTCTCCCACAGACTCAACTTTAATAAAAGTGGCCACCTGGGGCCAATACTCAGTGTGAAAAGCAGCTTTCAAGCTGGGAAATCTCTCAGTCAAAAGCACAGCTAGCATTTCTGTTTGTTTTTGGAGGGATGGGCTGAAATAGGCCTGTGCCCATTAAACTTCCTGAAATGTACACCTAGACTACAGGCTCTCTAACCATCAGGCTTTAAGGGTCTATGTGGAACGGTGGGATGTTTTCCAATGGAAGTCCTCCTAGGGGCAGAGCAGGCAGCTCACAGGGTTTGGAAAGGATGACACAGGAAGAAACAGTTCTGACAGACACACAGGGTTACAGACACCAGGAACGGGAAGCCATGTGACAGAGCCTCTGGGTAAATTATGGTTCTTTCTGTGCAGATATAAAATGGGTGTCATTGGAAGTCATGGTACAGCTTCTGGGGGGTCAAGAACTCTTTGACTATCTCCTCCGTGGCCTCCTTGCACCTGGCCTGGTGCTCCGTAAGGAGGGGCTACAGGACCTCCAGGAGCTCCTTCTTGAGCTCCTCGGTGAGCATGGCTCCGCTGCTGTAATCCTTCCTGATCTGCTCCAGCTTGTCATCATCCTCGAGGAAGAAAGTCATGTACATGAAGGACACGTCCATGTGGCCATTTCCCCCAAACTGCCTGTGCTCCTCGATGGTGTCTCTCCCTCCAGAAAATGCATGCTTGTTGACCTTGGTCTTGATCTGCTTGGCTGTGTCTGTGAGGAAGATGGGGGAGTTGGGGTCGCTGGCACTCTTTTGGGTCTGAGTCCCTTGAAGGGCAGGGAAGAAGGTCGAGTGTAGCAGGGTGGTTTAGGATAGCAGATCCGGGGGTGACATCTCTTATCATCCTGAAATAAGGATCCTGGTTGATGGCACAGGGGATGAGGCCCTGGACGTCCATCTTGCCCCCAAAGATCTGTGGAAATGAGTTGCTGAAGGAGGGAGCAGCCTAGATGGCAGGAAAGCTGGTTGAAGGTCACGTGCTTCTGATCTTCACCATGTTCTTGTAGAAGTCTGGGCTCACCCCCATGTAGTTGAGGCCAGAAAAGATAGTCTTGTTGATGCCAAAGCCACAGGTGATGATGTCCTTGGCGTTTTCCATGGTGTAGCCATAGGCCTGGTCCAGGGTCAGATCTTCCACAGGTACTTCTCATCATCTGTCATCGGAATGAGCAAGAGCACATTAAACACGTCTTGCAGCCACTTTGTGAAAATGAATGGGATGTGGTGGCCTACATGCATGGCTTCGAAAGAAGGGCCCCTGCCCATATACAGGGAAAGGGCTTCTTGTTTTCATAGGAATCGAGGACTTAGTTCATGTCTCTGTGTGAGAAGAAGGTGCATCTGTGCAGGAAGTGGTGTGGTCTCTGGCCCGTGGCTCTCTCTATTCTGTTTATCAGCACTTGGTCAATGTTACTGCTTCTGAACAGAACAATGAGCTTGTCATAGTCAATGCCTTTTGCACTGCTCCTCTGTACTGTTCAGGGGTCCACAAAATACATTTCAGCTTCCATGACACCTGAGCCACTAACCCAGGTGCTGGGTTCTTTGGAGGGCAGTTGGCCTTGTAGTTCTCCCCTGTGGCCACTTTGTAGCTCATTTTTAGCAATAACAGCCTCTTCACTGCAGAATCAATTTCATCCTGGGCTGCAGGGGACACTGGAGAGGTGGCCAGTGGAGTAGCTGAGATCTCTGTGCAGCAGGGCTCTTTTTTTACAATCTTCCCCCTCTGGCTCAGTAGTTAAGCATCAACCCATGAAATACCTGTCACGGTTCAATTCCTGGTCAGGGCACATGCCTGGATTATGGCTTAATCCTTCTTCCTCTCTCTGAAATCAATAAAAATATTTAAAAAGAATATTAAAACACAACCTTTGGAGCCAAGCAGAAATAAGTTCATACTCCAGTTCAGCCATGTTCTTATCCTGTGATTACAGGTAGATGCTTCACAGAATATTTTGACGAGGATGTGGAGAAATGGCAACCCTAGTACAGTGCTGGTGGAAATGCAGACTGGTGCAGCCATTATGGATATTCCTCAAAAAATTAACTATGGAACTGCCATTTGACTCAAGTGCCCATCAGCACAACTGGATAAAAAAGCTGTGGTACGTTTACACAATGGAATGCTATGTGGCAGTAAAAAAGAAAGAACTTTTACCATTTGCAACAGCTTGGATAGACCTGGACAATATAATGCTAAGTGAAATAAGCCAGTCAGTGAAAGGTAAGTATCACATGTTCTCACTCATATGTGGAATTTAATGAAAAAATAAATGGATGAATAAAATAAAAGCAGAGACAAAGCAGCATGGAACAGAGTGAGGAATTTCAGAGGAAAAGCAGGAGGGGGGGGTGGATGGGAATGATTAACCAGGGAACTTCTATGCATATATACTAGTAATAATCCAATGTACAGATAATAGAGTGGTGAAGGCCTTGGAGAGGTGGGTATGGGATGGAAGGATCAATGGGAAAAAAACACGAACATACAAAAGGAACATCTGTAATACTTTCAACAATAAATTTAGGAAGAAACATAAAATGTGAAACTTGTTAATTGGATATTTTAAAATATCAGTAATGCATTTGCATATGCAACATTTTTTGTTCTTTGCGTGTATTATATGTTTTTCTCATAAGCTATAACAACATAAATACCCCAAGGACAATTTAGAGAGCCTTTATTATTATTATTTAATATGTATATTTTATTGATTTTAGAGAGGAAGGGAGAGGGAGAGATAGAAACATCAATGATGAGAATCATTGATCGGCTGCCTCCTGCACGCCCCATAGTGGGGATTGAGCCCGCAACGCAGCATGTGCTCTTGACCTTAATTGAATGTGGGATCCTTCCTTCCACTGAGCCGAACTGGCTAGGGCTAAAGGGCCTTTAAATCCTTGATTGAAAATGTGACATAAGCATCTTCAGTTTATTGCTATATAAAAGGTGCTTCTGATTTTACTTATTGAAAAATTTGTGTTTTCCTTTTGTGTTTTCTCTGAACCCTGAAAATATTGTAAGCTCCCATTAAAGAAAGTAGTAACTTCACATGTGTAATCATATTAACAACCTCTTTTCTTCTCCAGTAATAGTGTCATAGGCTAAAAAGTTGCATATCCACTTTTTCTTCATTGAGTGAAATTGGCTTTTGACTCCTCTAATTACATGATAATTAAATGAGATGTCTGTTTCCAAGCAGTATGTTTCTTTTGCTTGTCCATTTGTTTATTGTTGTTTGGATCACTGCAAACACATTAAAACTGGATGCTGATGAAAAGAGATGAGTTCTGACTATCATATGAGAAGAGCAAGCTTGCTGGCTTCAGATGCCATTTTCACTGAGTCTTTCAAGTATAGACTGTTCTCTTCTGTAGTTCTAATAGTGGAGAAGGGCACAAAATAAGAATAGAGCTACAGTTGTTTAATAATTATTTAATAATAATTATTCACCTTATGAACTACAGATAAGAAGTTTTCTTACAGACCGTGGGAAATTAGAGGCTGAAACAAGGCTGTAAAAAGGCAAGATGCTTCAATGGGTCCATTACTCAGAAAAGAAATACATTTTGAGAACAGACCAAGGACATGACATTCTTTGATTTGGTTGCTGTGCTCAGACCCTGACTCCCTCCAGGAGTTTGCCTCGGGAACTGAACATTCTTCATTCCCAGGAAGGGCCTGAGCTGTTTGTAACACCATAGAAGATTAGCCACCTTGTTATCAGACTTTGAGCTCCTAAAGGCCAGACTGCAGACCCTTCCTTCCCCCTTTCCTGATATACTTGTAGCTCACAGCTGCACGTAGCTATCTTCTCTGATGCTCATATATGATCAGCCAACAGGCTTGGGGGGGGTCAGAATTTCCAGGGTGACCAAATGCTCTCCCCATACTGCCAGCATTATTGGAATAAATGCTCAAATATGATTCAACCCTGTCTCTGCTTAATTTGGCTCAAGTAGTGACGGGCAGCCTCAGAACCATTGTGTCCAGTTTCATTTCTTTCTCCAAGATATGTTTTTCTCTTAGAATCAGATAACACCTTTCAGAAGGTAGAAAATGATGAGTAAAGGCTTTCACCTCCAATCACCACTTATATCAGATGGCTGCATTGATGCCACAATATAATAGGGAAAAGTTCTCAATTAAATCTAGCAACACTTTGTCACATGAAGTAGGATTTTAGCTGCATTTTTATGCTTTCTTTGAGAACTAAATAAATTTAGCTAATATTCTAGATGTTGGTTCTATAAAAGTCTACATTTAATTTACATTTCCCAATTCTGGATAAAGGACTTGGGCCAATTATTAAAGAAACCAGAAACAATATGGTTCAGTATTTTATGTTAGGTTTTCACAGTACTCTTATAGAAGACCCAGGAATCTCATTTATGTAACAGGAAGTGATTTAATAAGCCTAGCTCCTAATGACAATGCATTCCAGGAAATGTACACTTGTGATCTTTGCCTTCAACAATTTGCAAATGATTTTAATATGCCCAAGAGTACTGTTCTTGACATTGTTCAGTGTAAGAAAACAGAAGCAGCTGGTACTATTGTGTATGCTTCAGACCACAAGAAAATGAGAGTATATCCTGTTTCTACTGTATCCAGAAAATATCTATTGAATCTCACAAAAGTAGGAGCCAAATTATTTTGAAGACTGTTGGTTTCTTCTTATTATAATGAGACTAGCGGCCTGGTGCACAAAATTTGTGCACGGGGCGGGGCAGGGGTGTGTGTGTGTCCCTCAGCCCAGCCTGCACCCTCTCCAATCTGGGACCCCTCGAGGGATGTCCGACTGCCTGTTTAGGCCCGAGCCTGACATCCCTCTCACAATCCAGGACTGCTGGCTCCCAACTGATTGCCTGCCTGCCTGCTTGATTGCCCCTAACTGCTTCTGCCTGCCAGCCTGATCACCCCCTAACCACTCTCCTGCCAGCCTGATCGACACCTAACTGCTCCCTTGCCAGCCCAAATGCCCCTAACTGCCCTCCCCTGCTGGCCTGGTCACCCTTAACTGCACTCCCCTGCCAGCCTGGTTGCCCCTAACTGTCCTCCCCTGCAGGCCTGGTCGCCCCCAACTGCCCTCCCCTGCTGGCCCAGTTAGTCCTAACTGCCCTCCCTTGCCAGCCTGGTCACCCCTAACTGCCCTCCCCTGTTGGCCTGGTCACCCCCAACTGCCCTTCCTTGCTGGCCCTGTCACCCCTAACTTCCCTCCCTTGCCAGACTGGTTGCCCCCAACTGCCCTCCCCTGCAGGCCTGGTCCCCCCCAACTGTCCTCTCCTGCAAGCCGTCTTGTGGTGGCCATCTTGTGTCCACATGGGGGAAGCCATCTTTGACCACATAGGGGCAGCCATCTTGTGTTGGAGTGATGGTCAATTTGCATATTACCTCTTTATTATATAGGATATAATACTATGACTCCAGAATTTATTTCAATTCTGGAGAGTCTGGCTATTTGGGAAAGCTAGTAAGAAAGCATTATTAAGTCACAAATAAAACAACATGCCAATAATCTGAGCTCTAAACAGTCATGGTTCTCCTACCTTCTCTTTTAGTAAAGCACAGATGTTACATTTTGTAACAAACCTTTTGTGGTAATTTATTTGAGAACTAGAGGCCTGGTGCACAAATTCGTGCACAGGTGGGGTTCCCCAGCCTGGCTGGTGATCCGGCCCAATGGGGGATGGCCAGCCAGGATGGAGGGATCATGGGAGGTTGGCTGTGGGAGCGCACTGTCCACCAGGGGGCAGATCCTGCATTGAGTGTCTTCCCCCTGGTGGTCAGTGCACGTCATCACTACCTGCCAGTTGTCTGGTCATCCGGTAGTCCCGTCATCCAGTCATCTGGTCATAATGGTCGCTTAGGCTTTTATATATATAGATAAACAACTGGCAGTTTCAGTGAAGCAAATTTACCTGCTTTTGATTAGTAATGCTTAGCATTTTAGGAGCATGGAAGCAAACATGGGAGGAAGCAATCATACAATCATTGTTACTTCATGGACATAACAAGGGAAATTACTTAAATTAAGGTTTATAGCTAAATCCATTCTCACACCTCCCAATAGATTTCATACTGAGGCCCTTCAACCCAGCTAAGGAAGTAACATGGTATTTTGTAAAGCATTGACTTGTAAAAGCCAGAAAATCCACAGGAGATGCTTGATGGTTGGTGAATTATTGAAATAAGATATAGAAAGAAAAAAATAGGGTTATTTTAGCATCAGTTCTTGAAATAGTACAACATGTTGCTGCAGTTTGACTTTCAGTACAATGAATCAAAACAGGATAATAGTATCTGGGTTATTATTCCTATGGCAAAAACTTGGCAGGAAAGGATAAAGAAAAAGTAGGTAGCAGGAACAAAGTTAGGCTTTCCAAGTAACATCAGATAAAATGGAATTAATTAATCCTAACTCCATTTTAGAATCACCTGGATAGTTGCTAATAATGCCTGGACATGGATACAGACAAATAAATGCATATATCCAGGGTTGGTCATGAGCATGTGCAGTCACAGTTGAGAATCATTAATTTAAATGATCATAATGTTTTTTTCTATTATATACTTCTGATAGGGAAATATTAAATTAATTGTTTAAAATATTTTCTCTACCAAAGAGGATTTGCAAAGTTTAAGAATATTTACTTAATAGAGCAATACTATGCTAAAACATATTTAACAAATGATCAACTTGCTTGGCACATGATATAAACTCAACAAATGTTCTTTTCATTTTTATTTTTCAGTAAGTCTCTGTATTTAGAGATACACACATACACAAACACATATACATAGTAATGACATGACACTAAATAAGTATGACTATTTTTTTCATGGAAACATGTCATTTTATTATTATTTGAATGACAACCAATTGTTTTCCCACAAAAAAAAATTTTTGATTTCAGTTTTAACAGTCTTTTCTAAGACTTATTTGCAGTTATAAAAAGAGTAAGACATCTGTATCAGAATGTTTTTGGTTGCAAGTAACAAAAAAACTTTTTAAAAAGATAACACTATTAGCTCAACATTCTGAAAATTCCAAAGGTGTTCATGTTGTACATTGGTAGGAATGGCTTCAAGTTAGACTTTATTCAGCAGAGTAATGTCACTAAAAGCAAATTTATTTGTGTGTATTCACTCTTCTATTCCTGGTACTAACTCCCCTTGCTCTTTCAAGATGGCTGCCAATAAAACCTGGGCCAGAGGCTTCCTAGTTCTTATTCAGTGAGCAAGTGAGAACTTCTCTTCTTCCAACCATAAAACAAAATCCTGGGCAACACTTTATTTAGAGTAACTAGGTCATATCACATGTTCACCAATAACCAATATTTTATTGAAAGAAGATGGAGTTATGCTGATTGGTTTGGGTAGGCAGAGAACTGGAACTGGGTGAAGAATAGGTGGGATGGGGATGGCTAGTGATATGGTTGCCTACTGTGTGTATGTGTGTCATAGGAGTGGTAGTTGTATTGGTGATAATGGTAAACAGGTACATTCCAGGGAAAGCAATCATCAATGTCTACTACACTGATCAAAATAACCTATTTTAAACAACTCATCAAACAAGGATTAATAAACCAGAATTCATGAATATGTTGTTAGGCATATCATGTACCTTTCCCCTGAACTCAGTTTCTCCCCTGTGCTCAGCACTTTTTCATTTTGCCCCACTTAGGGCTCCTGTCCTCTCTGCAGTTTTCCTGTTATTCTCATGTCAGGTGTCATAAGAGACAGGTAAGCAGCCAAGAAAAGCAGCTCTAGACCCTGCTTTCCACAACTATCTGCACCTGCATCTGGCTTAACTATTCACCTGGACCCACAAAAGAGACATATAAATACCCCATCCTCCCTGCTCTTGCTTGCAGACACCACTTTAGCTGACACCTTGCTTTTAATTTCATTCGGCCTTGTTCCTCTTGGCATCAACCTAACATATGTATGAATATTTTTATTGTACAACATGTATGATTATTTTATTACATGGAATGAAGATGCAACAACAGTTTCTTTTATAGATTCATTGAGGATGTAAGGTATTCAACACAACACTATATTTTTTTAATGTTTCACTTTTTAAGATTTTTTAAATTGATTTTTAAATAGAGAGGAAGGGAGAGGGAGAGAGAGAAACATGGATATAAGAGCAAAACATCGATCAGCTGCCTCTTGCATGCCCCCTACTGGGGATCAAGCCCAAAACCTAGGCAGGTACCCTGATCAGGAATAGAACCTGCAAACTTTGGATGCATAGGACAATAAGCAACTGAGACACACTGGCCAGGGCTATAAAAATTTATAAATCCACATCAACTATACTTTTGAGTAAATTAAAAATAAATTTTGCAGCCACAACATCACCTGTATTCAAATACCAGAGGCACAGTGCATGAAATTCGTGCATTCAGGGGGGGGTCCCTCAGCCCAGATTGCAAGAGGGTACAGGCCAGGCCGAGGGACCGCACCGGTGTGGGAGGGACCGCGGGAGGGCTCCAGGGCATGTCTGGCCTGTCTTGCTGTGTCCTGATCTGCTGGACCCCAGTAGCAAGCTAACCTATCAGTTGGGTTGGAACGTTTGCCCCCTGGTGGTCAGTGCACATCATAGCAAGTGGTTGAGCAGCCTTAGCATATCATTAGCATATTATGCTTTGATTGATTGAACAGATGATCAGACGACCAGACACTTAGCATATTGGGCTTTTATTATATAGGCTTACACTGGAGATAATATATATAATTGAGAGGTTCCTTAAGTTTCTCACCCCAAGATGCTCATAGTGTTTCAATAATATTTTCATGTGGGATCCTAGATGAAAATAAATATATAAGAGTTCTGATTATTGAGTTTTTAGGTTCAAACAACTTAAGTATTTTTATGCTAATGATTTAGTAAAAGCCATTAGTAATATATATATATATATATATATATATATATATATATATATATATACAAATATATAAATTGGAAGAAAAATAAAACTTTGACTTAACATATAAATGACCATAAGATGTATTTGTCTTTCCACACTGCATACCTCAAACCTTGGAATCCATTTGGATACCATCACCCTCATTTCTTGACCTGCATTGATTGATTTTTGTACAGTACTTACTTTTTATCAGAGCAACTATAAAAATCCAGCTTCACAAAGATATAATATTGAAAGACAACAAAGTTTTTCCTTATGCAATATTGATTTTAAGGTGGTTATTTATTTATTTTTTTAACAAATCTTTATTTTTTAATTTATTTTATTTTATTGTTGTTTTTTAAAATTTCTTTATTGATTAAGGTATCACATATTTATTCCCATCCCAAAACCCTCCCCATGCATGCCCCTACCCCCCTGTTGTTTGTGACCACTGGTTAGGCTTATATGCATGCATACAAGTCCTTTGGATGATCTCTCCACCTTACCCCCACCCTCCCCTACCTTCCCTCTGAGGTTTGATAGTCTGATCAATGCTTCCCTATCTCCAGGTCTGTTTTTGTTCATCAGTTTATGTTGTCCATTATTTCCCCTAGATTAGTGAGATCATGTGATACTAGAAATACACTTATAAGAACTGAAAATGAGACAAGCAATAATAGTTATGCTGAGAGGCAAATGAATCAGTCTGTAGTGAGTTTCTTTCTGGGCCAACAGTTCTTTTGAGTCCCAATTTCAATGTCAAACAGGTCCTTATGTGTACATGTCAGCAATGATATTTCAGTTCTGGATGGTGGACAAATGGTTGTAATGCAGGTCCGACCCTCTCTGGTTTGGTCCTGGGCAACCTGCAGTGATGCACAGCTGCTGACTGCTAGTATGGCAAGGCGTCGTCAGTGTCTTCCATCTCTGGACTGTTTCTCTTCTGTCTTCATGGCTGGGGCAGTCCTGTCAATTCCTTTCTATTGCAGGAATCCACATGGTCTTGGAGTTATTTTCTGATAATATACAAACATATTCTCGACCAAAAGTTAATAAAGGAATATTTTCTATAAATTTGACTTGGGATCCTTTTTCATTTTTTGCCCAAATGATTTTCCTTTGGCTTGTTTTGACACCATGTGTGTTTTTCATGGGTGTCTTGCTGTTAGCATTACAAATGAAAGTTAATTTTCTAAAGTAAAAATTTTCTAGATGTAATTTACTTACAGGATATTTTTCCTTACATGATATTCTTCTACTATCTCCCCTTTTTTGATTTAAATATTAGGAGGCTTTTGGAAATTTTATAATGTAGTCTTGATAGCTTTTAAATTTTAATTTTTTTGCACTAAAATATGACTGCTTTAGGTTCATTACATGTTATGAAATTTTACCATGAGATGAACTACCAATAAAAATTTTAGTTAACACTTTAGGAACAGCTTTTTTTCCAGTACAATTAATTTTTCTAGAATATTTGCTTATTTCAACTAGCCAATTTAATTTAGTCTGAAAACTTGACTACTATTTTACTGTCAAATTTAATACTCTAACAACAAACGTATTTTACCCTGTAAATATTAGTGGAAAGGATTATTTGCCTTCTTGAGTAGGCCCTGAGCATTCCTGGTGGTAGGCTGGATTTAGATATCTTAAACCCATTTCCCCACACCATGGGTACAAGACAACTCAAATAAGTCTTGTTGCAGTGAGAGGGCAGCTGCTGTCAGCCAAGCCTCTGTCTGTTAACTAGGTCCCAATTTGAGCTGGGCATGGGAAGCGAAGCAGCCATAGGGGAAGGTTACCTCCCTCAGAAGGGGTGAGGGTTCAGGGCCCTGCAAAGTTGGGGGGTGAGGGTTTGTGCCCCACCTCTGTTGACTGCCAAGTTCTCTCTTGATGGCCCCTCTGCAACTGTGCCTGTCTTAGGTTGTTCCTTCCCTGAGGAATCTTACCTGTCTCTGGCTAACCAGCCATCCTCCAGGGCCAAGCAGGGTGATGTGAGGTTCAGTTCTGTCTCCTTGGTAGCCTATGCCCCCATGGCCTCCATGCCAAGCACCTGCCTTGGGATCCTCTCACCTGCTGGTGGGACCCCAGCACTGATCACATATCTTTGGAAACCCAGGTTTCTTCTCCAGGGAGGGCCCAACTCACCCCACTGGGCGAGAAACAGATCCATGGTACCAGCCACCATGAGGCTTCAACCTCTGCATGAACAGAAAGTTCAAGCAACAGCTGTGGGCAATTGGATTGTGAGAAGAGGGTTCCTCTTGTCCAAAAGGGCAAGAGGGCCCAATATAGAATGCTCAGGTGCCTTCCCAGGGGGCCCTCTATGAAGGGATTAAATCCATTCATGTCCTTTTTAAATTGCTGCCAGACATTCTAAGAATTAGTTTGTAAGTTTGTTTGGGATAATTGTACATTATGCTGTTGTAATTCTAAAATATCAAGAGATGTGTTACGTTTGTCTCCAAGCACCAAAAAGATGATTTTTTATTGATTCTAAAGGGTGCGAGGTACTATTATAAGTAAAAGGCTCCAAAAAAAAACCACCCCTCTTTCCTGCCCAAGAGCTTTATATAGAAAAAGACCTGTTACAGAAAGTAAATATTAACTTATTCACCTTAGCCTAATTTGAATTAAGTATGGTAGATAAGAAGGTGCCAAGCAGGGGTCTGTTAACTAGATCACCCCACTGTGTCTCATTGTTATTGGGGTTGCCTAACAAAAAATTGCCTACCATGTATGTTCTGTTTTTCCTCAACTACATGTAAATTGCCCAGTCCCTTTGAAATCTCAGATCCCTACTCTCCCTTGCCATTCTCCTTTGTCCAAAATGACATATATACCCAATTTTGCCTCACTATCATTGGAATTTTCATGCTTATGTGAATTCCCATGCACGTCTTAAAATTTTATTCCCCCTTGTTAATCTGTCTCTGTTCATTTGATTAATAGCCCAGCTAGAAATACTTAGAAGGTTGGAGGAAAAGTATTTTTTCCCCCATGATATAATCAGTCGGAATTTTATATGATCTAATGAAAAATCTGTGAACTACTTTGTCCTATTAGTTTTTACTTTCTCTGACAGATATTGTTGAACTTCTTTTGAAAATTTAAAACTTCTCTTAGGGTCCTAGGGTATCTTGGTATACAGTTAGAGTTGTAACAGAAGACAAAATAAAAGTCAGAATTGGAAAGCCAGGTCTCCAAATTAAAAGTACCAGGAGGTGACAGCTAGTATTAAGAAAAAGCAAATTACCATATAAATCTTTCAAATATCTTCTTAATAAGTTAAATACTTGATTTGCATAACAAATTTTTAATTTATATATTTCTCCAAAAGAACACATTTACAGAAAAAAAAGTGCATAATATGATATAAATTAATCTTTGGAATTTTAAAAATTCTCCACTATTTCTATAAATTAGCATTCTATACTCAAGATAACCATGGAATTACAAACTCATTCCAATTAAAAATGGGGAGAGGCCAGTCCAGTAAGAGATGCAAACACATATTACTGTAGATTCAAAATTTTAGTACACTTCTAACTAAAACAGTATCAATGGCAATAATTGTTGGGACCAGTTAATGCTCTGAATTTAACCCATCGGCTTGATTGACTTATCTTATATTCATGACTAAGGAGATGTTAGAATATAAAAAATTCATCTCCTCTGGATTTCCTCTTACAATGAATGCCTGGTTGTCACAGAATTAGGACAGATAGAGTACTATATTTTTCTCTTAAAAAAATAGCAGTAAAAACCAAAGGCTAATGTATCACAGTAAGATTCTAGAAGGAGAAAAATCACTTGCCAGTAAAATATTTTGTGATAAATCTAACAGTAGTGACCTTGTTTGGCTGCTGTATTGTGCAAAAAGAAGAGAAGAAGCCAATCAAAATAGCATGAATGATTAATGTATTTCATACAAAGCCCATGATATTCTTAGAATATATTTGCTAAGGTACTGCAGTGATAAGAAGGCAAACAAATGATAGAATTCAAGTAAGGAGTTTCAGAAGGAGGAAAGAAAATGGTAATAACTCCATTGTTAGAATCAATGACATCAGACTCAAGTGAATGACCATAGCTGTCATGATTATCCAGAAACAGCCATCATCATATATTTTATCTGAGCTCAGAATGTTTTAGTTACTTTCTCATAATTACACAGCTAGTAAGGGACAGACACAAAATGCATTGCTTTCAATTATATTACAGTCACATGAACACAAAGTATGAGCATCTGTCTAGTTGTGGCAGCTGCTTAGATCTCCCTTGAAGAGATAAGCTGCTGTGGAGAGTACAGTTAGTTTAGATCCTCCAGCTCCAGTGCCTTCAGGATTCAGGATTTGCGGTAGACATTTGAATCAAGGATAATTTCCCTAGGAAACTTTCCCCTCCCCTTTCTGCCAGTGACTAAGCATTTCTGCCCAATGCAATGTCTCCTCAATGGATAATCTTTATTCTGGGGCTTTCTGTTGGAATACTTAGACTTTCTCAGAGTTGCATTGTGATCTGAAGCTCTTCCAACCTCCTCCTCTTTCTTTCCCCTACTCCCTTGTCAGGTATCATCCCGTATCATGGTCTGAAGGCTTTTGCTGCCCACTCCTGCTCCCTCACCCCTTATCTTACATAGGTTTCACCTGTGAATAAAAAGTTCTGAAAATTGTTAAAATGGTAACAAAGACTTTATTCTGAACCTCTGTAATAGATATCAACACTATCACAATAGGGGTGAGAGATTTTACTCAAAGGTACATGTGTACCTTTGTAGTCTTCGGTATTCTTTTGCTTCCAACAGCCAGCAAATCTGGGTATTTTCCACAAGATTTCCCTTGGGCTACTGGTGCCTCTTTGCTTTAGTTCACACACAAAGCTGGAAGTACATGGAGATTTACAGTCTCTATTTGACTGACAGGACATGAAAACCTGTTTTCTTCTCTTGGGTCAAGATAACCCTGAGGCTTAATTTTCACTCCAGAGTTATAGGATCAGGTTGAAGTATTACCTTCCACAGGAACTTCTCTGAAATCACATTCTTGCTTGACTTCTTCCATTTGCCTGTCCTGCTTGCCCTGCTCCCTTACCAGTTTCCTGTGAGTTGGAAGCACTACCTTAATAAATCACGTACACAGGATTCCTCCTCTCAAGGTCTGTTTCTAAACCTAAGAAAAGCACTTATTAAATCTAAGTCATGGTGTTAAGCAATAACAATGGCTCTTGTCTTTAGGAAGTTAATTGAAAAATCACAATATTTTGTGCTGTAACACCGCTGATACATATTATGAAATGATATTCCTGAGAAGGGAGTGGTCATCATTAGCAAGTCTCTTCAGGGAAGTTAACATTTAAACAAGTTCTTGAAGAGTGAATGAATGAGTAGGTATCCAGTATAATGAAAAGAAATGAAGGGCATTTAAACAAAGGAAATGGACTCTGCTTTGATGATAGTTTTCTGGAAAGGGATTTTGTAGATTTCATTTTATTCTGGAAGGAGAGCTTCACTGTGAACTATGACAAGGAAAGGGCCCCTTCTGAATTATATAGGTGAAACAAGAGAATCAATAACCTCAGAAAGTAAGCCAGATTGGACTAAAAGACACGAGACGAAAAGTCATGTAGCACCCTGCTAACCACTATAGAAATTGCTTAGCCTGTTAGACTTTGGAAAAAATAAATAACCAAGACAGCAGAAATAATAATAACATACAATGAATAAGAGTCACAAGATATGTATATAGCCTCCACCCCTGCACACCAAGATAACCTATTAACATGCATTGTTAAGATGTTTTTCATCCCACAAAATGAAGGCCATCCCACTGCAATCTTGCTGAAACCAGACAAGGGGACACCATCAGGGAAGCTGATGACCAGAAGATGAAAATTTAGTGCTTACCTAATCAAGGACCAATCACAGAGACCCACGACCCCAACCCCCTTACTCATGATTACTTATGATTTTTGCTCTATAAAACCTCTTGTCTAAACCATCAGGCAGATTGGATTTTGAGTACTTGCTTTCCCATTTTCCTGGATGGTGCCATTCATAATAAAACAGTCAAATCTTTCTTCACTACAAAAAAAGCCTGGTGTCATTTTTTTTAACTCTTCACATAGGCAAGGCAAATTCATACAGAATTAATAGACTTTCATTTAGTGAATAACTATGTAGATTTTCAGTGTAATCAAAGGCATGATTGTGTGCAAAAAAATTTTCCCTGGCAAGCAAGGAAAAACAAATGCCTTTTATATAGGAAAACAAAACTTTAAAACAGTTAAATGCTTGATAAATAGTTGGAAGTTGCATAAGCTGTTGTAAGCCAAATAGGAATGATTTGATGCTTTTAATTTCAAAGTTAAAAGATATGCATTTTGCATGTTTAGTTCTGTACTGTATTTCTAAAAATCATTGCTCAACTTATTTTCTTTGAAATGAGAAATCATTTATGGTTTTCCATTGATAATCTTCCTTTTAGAAACATGACTCCCCACTTAATATGTTTAGATTATTTTCAGATTAAAATATCTAATTTAATAAATGGAAATTAGAGATGCATAATAATTATTTATCTAAGACTTAAGTATTAAATATATGGACTAAATATTTGTTTTATTTTTGAGATAACTGATATGCCAGTTACTTGCCAAACACTTCAATATAATTTTATGCACATAATAACTGGCACAGACACTGAGAATTTTAAAAAGATAATTTAAATATCAAGTCCAGTGCAGCCTGTCATTTCTCACTGCTTGGTTAAGTAAAACCTGCATAAAGACTTAACTATGAAATATTATATGCTCCTTGATACCTATACTTCAGACATAATAAAGATATCAAAAGAATGATTATTAAATCTGAGAGTTTAATTTAGTCTCAACTCATTTCTTTGTATTTAAAGTTGAAAGAATATAATTAAAAATCAGGTTTGATATTTTACTCTACTTATATGCACTTTGCTTCTTTTGAAATAAAAATGGTATGTAATGCATATAACTTTTATTCACCTCCTTACTGTGACCTAAAAAATGGTGTTATTTTTTCAATATAAGCTTGAAAAATAGCTCTGACAATTTTCCAATACTGTTCACATACTGCTTTGAAATTTTTCTTTAAGTGTCTTCAAATCAATATTTTTCATTTGGTTCCAGCAAAGATAGCCTTCCCTGCTATTGTGAAAATCACTTCCCTTTGCAAGTAGATTGGCAAAATCTGGATCATGAACAACAGAAGTTCATGAATTTCTAATTTACATTGAAAGGCCCTAAAATATTCTTTTCACATTAAAAAAGCTTTGTAAGTCAAATAGTATTTTTAACAAAGTTAAAATATCACCAGAATTAGTCTTGGAATGCATGGAAAAGTGTTATGTGAAATTATACTGCAATGCTTAGGTACTGTAACCTTGCAGAAACTCCATTTTTTAACATTCTAATTGAACAAGTGGGTTCGGCTGCTTGCTTCAACAAAAAACAAACTTGTGAAACAGGTGTTGGTTCAAAAGGACAGAAGTTTATTCAGGTGCCATGACCTGGGAGAATGTTGGACTCCCATCTCAAAAGACCATCTCCCATTCCTGTTCAAGCCAGCAGTTCTTATAGGGATACTAGAGGCCCGGTGCACAAAATTCGTACATGGGGGGGGGGGTGGTCCCTCAGCCCGGCCTGCACCCTCTCCAATCCAGGACCCCAAGGGGGATGTCCGACTGCCTCTCACAATCCTGGACTGCTGGCTTCTAACTGCTTGCCTGCCTGCCTGATCGCCCCTAACCCCTCTGCCTGCCTGCCTGATAGTCCCTAACCACCTCTGCCTGCCTGATCACCCCTAACCAACTCTGCCTGCCTGCCTGCATGATCGCCCCTAACTGCTCCCTGCTGGCCTGATCACCCCTAACTGCCTCTGTCTCGCCCCATACCTGGAACCCAGGATTTTCTCCTCTGGCCGGTTGCAGGTACCCAGGACCCAGGCTTCCCTCCCTCTGGCTGGCCACAGCCACCCAGGATCCAGGCCAGCTTCGCCCAGGCTGCCCACAGCTGCAGGAGACCATTGGCAGGTGGCTTTTCCTGGGCTGCAGCTGCAGGTGCTCGGGACTGTGGGGCAGGTGGCTTGTCCCTCTCCCAGGCCGGGCCACAGGCGTGGGTGCAGGTGCTGGCACCCAGGACCATGAAGCGGGCGGCTTGTCACTCTTCCGGGCTGCAGCCCCAGCTGCTGGCTCCTGGGACCATGGGGCAGGAGGCTTGTCCCTCTCCTGGGCCACAGGCGCAGGTGCAGCCACTGGCGCCCAGAACCATGGGGTGAGCAATTTGTCCCTCTTCTGGGCCTCAGCCTGGCTGGTCCCCATTCCTCTCTTGTGAGCTCATTTGTGCCTGGCTGGTCCCCATTCCTCTCTCCCCAGTGTTGAGTGTCTGAGCCATTAAGGCGTGATAGCATGAGGGCATGATGACCATTTGCATATTAGCTCTTTATTATATGGGATGGCGGTGAGGACATTTTTTCTATCCAATTATCTTGTTAGCTTTTGGCATCTTGGGCCCTGTCCATTCATCTTTCTAACTTTTGGCACACTCAGTGTAGGAACCTCCCCCTGTGCCATCTTGGCCAATGGGGGAGACTCCCCTGCACTCCCCAACTGTCTTCCTATCAGGTTCAGTGGGGTGTGAGAGGCTGTAGGATCTGCCACTGTCAGGAAGTCCAAAGATACCATAGCCTCAGCTCGCCTCTCAGTGCTGGACACAGGCCGCACATCTGGGGGAGCCAGTTGGAGTCTATAGGGCACACTTGGATCCACATGTGCCTGCATCCTCTGTGCAGCCCCCCACTCAGGCTGGCCCTGTGACTCACTGTTTATGGTAAGAACCTGACCCTTTCTCCTTTCTGTCTACCAACTCCCTTCCTTAAACATTCAGCCCTTAGGACAACAGATTCAGATCTGTATCAACCTGTCTTAAGAACAAAGCCTTAGGTCTGTTGACCATAGAAATAGAGTTTTGGTCAAGCTAAAGGTAACATCTTGACTTTAGTTGTGTTCAGCCCCAGGCCTATAAAAACTGAGTGACATATGGACCACACCCTCATGAAACCAGACAGAAAAATACCCTGGCTGATATCAGGACCTCATACAAGGATCAAATACACCCTATACTGGCCCCAACCAATCAGTAGAGACCACGACCAATCCCAACTCCTTTAGCCACCATGTTTAATGTTCCCATTCTACCACCCCCCCCCCATATAACCCTTCCCTTGGACTCCATCAGAGCTCCAAGTCTTTGACTAGTTTACATGAGGTTGTGGGATGAGTGCCATTTCCTCAACTAATAAACGCCTGCTTGTGTTTGGGCTTTGATGCTTTGATGCTTTGATGCATACAGACAAATGTACCCCTTTAGTCCTGTGGCAGTACTTCATTGAATTTTGTCCTCAAGAGCCATTAGTTTTTACAACTCATCTGAATAATGTTTTATTCTATCAAGTACTCTTATCAACAAATATGTATTGGAGTTGTATACAATGCAAAATAAACAGAAATTATATAATTTTTACTTTTAGAACACTTAGTTCTTATTTGGGGAGATACACTGAATATAAATAATTCTATTAGAGAACTATTAAGTATAAATCTGCACCACTCTAAATTTAATAGTTTATAAAAAAAATCATTAAAAACTGCCATTTATGGAAAAGTCTCCAGGGGAAGTTGTGGCTCACAATTGGATGAAAGATGCCTAGGATTTAAGCATAAAAGAAGAGACTATTACCATACTCTTCAAGTTTTCATTTAAAAGAAAATGTCCTTTTCATCTTTAGAGAAAATATTAAAATGTTAGTGAAGGGGAGCAGATTTTGCTGCCTCAAATATGCCTTTTCATAATAAGGATTATCTTGAGCTGGTATTTTTAAAAAATAGCAGACACAGGAGAAGCTCTGAAAACCCAGCAGAAGTTACCCTTTTGTAAATTTATAAGGGATATCTTCACTTGTCAGAGTGTCTCCCCATCTGTACCAAGAAGAGGAGGATGACTAAATTTTTAGAAACTCTTACCAATAGAGAAGACAATTACCTAAATTTGCATAACAATCTTACCCTTGTTAACTATGCTTTGCTTCGCCAACCCCCCCAACCTCCCATAATAGGTCTCCCTTCTTCCCCTGTTTGGAAGTGTTCCTTCCTCTTGAATTTTTTGTAATAGTCTGAGGAGGATAGGTTTTACTTCTTCCTTGAATGTTTGGTAAACCTCTCCTGTGAAGCTGTCAGGCCCCAGGCTTTTGTTAGCCAGAAGGTTTTTGATGATTGCTTCAATTTCGTCCAAAGTTACTGGCCTATTGAGCTGTTTAGATTCTTCCTGATTGATTTTTGGAAGGGTATATTTTTCTAGGAATATGTCCATTTCCTCCAGGTTGTCCAGTTTGTTGGAATAGAGTTGTTCGTAGCATTTTGTAACAATCCTTTGTATGTCAGCAGGGTCTGTTATTATTTCACCTCTTTCATTTCTGATTTTGTTTATTTGGGTCCTCTCTCTTTGCTTCCTGGTGAGCCTGGCTAGAGATACATCAATCTGTTTATCCTTTCAAAGAACCAGCTTTTGGTTTTGTTGATCTTTTTTATTGTTTCTTTGGTCTCTACCTCGTTTATCTCCGCTCTGATCTTTGTTATTTCCTTCCTTCTGGTTATACTTGGCTTTTCTTGCTGCTCTTTTCTAACTCTTTGAGTTGTAGGGTTAGGTAATTTATTACCATTGTTTCTTTTTTTTTTCCAATAGGCTTGTAGAGCTATGAACTTCCCTCTCAAGACTGCTTTTGCTGTGTCCCATAGATTTTGGATTGTTGTGATTTCATTGTCATTTGTTGCCATGATGTTTTTTATTTCTTCCTTGATATCTCTGGTGACCCAGTCCTTGTTTAATAGCATGCTATTTAGTCACCATGTGTTTGATTTCTTTGGATTGTATATATTGTAGTTGATTTCCAGTTTTATGCCACCGTGATCTGAGAAGATGCTTGATATAATTTCTATCTTCTTGAATTTGAAGAGACTTTGACTGTGACCCAGCATGTGGTCTATCTTTGAAAATGACCCATGCATACTTGAGAAGAATGTATATTTTGTGGCTTTGGGGTGAAATGTTCTGAAGATGTCAATTAATTCCATCTAGTCTAGTGAGTCATTTAGGATTGCTGTTTCTTTGCTGATTTTTTGTTTAGAGGATTTGTCCAATGGTGATAGTGGGGTATTAAAGTCTCCTACTATGATTGTATTGCTATTAATCTCTCCCTTGATATCCTCCAGGAGTTTTTTTATGTATTTGGGTGCTCCTACATTGGGTGCATATATGTTTACCAGAATTACTTCTTCTTGTTGGATTTCTCTCTTTAGTATTATGAAGTGGCCTTCCTTATCTCTTGTTATGGCATTTACTTTGAGGTCTATTTTGTCAGATATAAGTATTGCTACCCCAGCTTTTTTTTCATTTCCATTTGCCTGAAAGATATTTTTCCATCCCTTCACTTTCAATCTGTGTGAGTCTCTTGTTCTGAGGTGGGTCTCTTGTAGACAGCATATATATGGGTCATGTTTTTCTATCCATTCAGCCACTAGATGTCTTTTGATTGGAGCATTTAGTCTGTTTACAATTAAAGTTATTACTGAAAGGTATTTGTTTGTAGTCATATCTATTTTTGTGTCTGTGTTCTTTCTTACCTGTTTATTTCTTCTTTCTACAGTATTCCCTTTAGCATTTCTTGCATTGCTGGTTTGGTGGTGATAATCTATCTGAGCCTTTTTTTGTCTGCGAAGCTCCTATTTTCCCCTTCAATTTTGATTGATAGCTTTGCTGGATATAGTATTCTTGGATTCGGTCCTTTGTTTTGCACCAGTTTGTATACCTCCTTCCATTCTCTTCTAGCTTTTTGTGTTTCTGTTGAGTAATCATTTGACAATCTGATGGGTTTTCCTTTGTAGGTAACTCTCTGTCTCTCTCTTGCCGCCTTTAAGATTGTCTCTTTATCATTTATATTTGCCATTGAAATTATGACATGTCTTGCTGTGGGTCTGCTTGGGACTTTATGTACTTGTGTAACTTTTTTCTTTCCCATATCCGGGAATTTTTCTGTCATTATTTCTTCAAATAGATTTTCTAATCCCTGCTGCTCTTCTTGTCCTTCTGGCAGCCCTATTATATGCATGTTACATTGTTTCATGTTGTCCCGAAGCTCCCTTAGGCTTTCCTGCTGCTTTTTCATTTTTTTCTCCAATTGTTGTTCAAATTGAGCTTGTTTCTGTACCTGATCTTCTAACTCACTAATTCAGTCCTCTGCTTCTTGTAGTCCTCTGCTTCTTGTACTGTTGAAACTTTCCATGGTGTTTTTGATTGTAGCTATATCACTTTTCATTTCTTCCTGATTCTTGCATAAGTTGTTGATTTTCTCATCCATCCGATGTATAAATTCCATGACCATTACTCTGAACTCTTTTTTGGTCATGTCGCAAGCTTCAGCTTCACTAATTTTCTTTCTTAGCGACTCCTCATTTTCTTTCCTCATTTAATTGTTTCATCTCCCCATTCTGACTATCACCAGAAAGCTCAAGCTTCAGTTTGCATGGACCTGGGACTTCACTCCACCCGAGTTTCACAGAAGTTGTCTGACACTAGGATGTGTGGCTGCCGTTGGTTTATGGGAACCAGACTTGCCCAGGGTAAGTGTCCCCGGTGTTCGGTGTGGTCTCGTGTGCACACTTAGAATCAGGGGCCCTGTCTGCACCACACTGTTGGTATGTGCCGAAAATGAGATCTTATATCTTAGCATGTGCCAAGAGTCAGAGTTTCCCTGTGTCTGCACCAAGAATCGAGTGTCAGAGTCTGTGTTGCCTCGTGCAGTTTCTCGTTGAGAATCAGGGTTCCTGTGTGTGCATGCACCAACAATTGGAGTCACTGGCTCTTAGTGTGAATGCACTGTGCGTCAGGGATCCCAGGCAGCTGTGTCCAGCATGCCAAATTCCCTAAAGTGGAGCTTCGTCCTGTGTGTGCTCTCTCTACTGAGCCAAACCGGCTAGGGC
This sequence comes from Eptesicus fuscus, assembly GCF_027574615.1. NCBI lineage: Eukaryota > Metazoa > Chordata > Mammalia > Chiroptera > Vespertilionidae > Eptesicus > Eptesicus fuscus. The sequence continues at coordinate 25,307,114 of NC_072473.1, forward strand.
TTCGCACACTCTCAAATTCCTGAAGGGGAGCTGCCTCCGTGCACTCTCCGAGATTCCCTGAAGGGGAGCGGAGTCCGTCCTGCATGCCAAATTCCCCAAAGTGGAACCCCTCTGCGTGCGCTCTAATATTCCCCGAAGGGGAAATGTGTCCCGCAAGCCCAATTCCCCAAATTCCCTGAAGGGGAGCCCTCTGTGCATGCTGTCAGATTTCCCCTAAGGGGAGCTGTGTCTGTCCCTTGTGCCAAATTCTCTAAATGGGAGCGCATCGGTGCATGGGCACTCTGCAGCTTGGGCGAGGGGCAGGTCTATCAGTTACTATGGCGCTATCCGTAAACCTTCCTGGAGGGGGATAGGCTGTTTGACTCATGGAAATCTGCTGCGGGGAAGTCTGTATTCTTGTTGTCTGTTGGTCCGAAGCTGTGATAGCAGTTCTCTGTCCCCAGTGGCTACAGAGTCCTGGTTTGTGTCTGAAGCCAGGATCCTAGTCTCAGGCAGCTCTGTTTCTCAAGATGGCGTGGTCTCCGAGTCCGCACCAGCCGCCGAGAAGTGTAGGCTTTGTGCATGCGGCTCCGCTGTCTAGGACTGCCCAGTTATACAGCCCTTTGGAAGACCTGCAGAATCTACAGACGTCTACACTCTCCTCTATGGGTTCATCACTCACACTCTCTCTCTCCCTACCTTCCTGCCTGTCGCAGTCTTTTTCAAGATCGAGATCATACTTTTTTAGAGCTCTCCAAATTTTCTAGGCCAGCCTATTTCAATTATGTTTTCCAATTTTTGAGCCATTTCTTCTCCCTTTATGGATAAGTAATTTTACATAGGATAAAACATATCTTATTATGCAACAACGTTTTCTCTTCCTTATTGTGTTACAAATGATAAGGAAGATTTTATGAATATGTTATATGATCTATATTATCACAGGAAATTGTAGGAAGCCTTACACAGCCCCATGATTCTAAAAGGTATTACTCTCAGAAAGGGCAAAGGGATTTTTTGTGGAATGTTCAGTACATTCCACAATAGATAGATGAATCATTTCCTGTTTGCTCCCAAGACAACCATGACCCTTTATTTCTTGCAACATAATTATGCCATAGTTTTAGAGTGTGCTTAAAAAAGGTACAAGAAATAATATTAAGCAAGTTGAATTAATTAACTTTATATATTATTTCTATGAATCAATTTAAACCCAATACTTTCTTCCTTCTCCCTTCCTCTCCCAGAGCACAGATACCAAATACAGATGTTTCTATTAAATTATTGGTAAACTTTTAAATAGTTTTAATAATTAAGTTACAGTTAATTATGTAACAATATGTTTCCTTTATTCTTTCTGTAGTGTGATTTGTGAAATTAAATAAATGTTCCTTTTTAGTTCACTGATTGCTGGGAAGCTAAATTTCAATTTTATCTGTGGCAAATACACAGGTGTCAAATACATTTTAACTACTTTTTTATTGACATATAATTTCCATACAATAAAGCACACAAATCTTGAGTGTACAGATTAATGAATTTTTATGTTATGTTAATTTGTTATGCCTAGGAATTCACCAGCCAGTTCAAAATAGAGAATGTTTTAGCATCCCAGAAGTTGCTTGCACATCCTTTTCCTATCCTGGCCACTATACGTTGTAAAATTTTTATGAGACATATCATATTACATGAATTTTTCTTGTTTTTGTTTTGACTTTATCTTTCTTTACCTACTTCTAAAGTATGTTTTCTTGATTCATTTTATTCATACTAATAAGACATCTTGAATTTTTAACTGAGACCAAGATGCATCATAAAATACCTTTACACAAAAGTAGAATAATTTGCAAAGCTACTAAGGAAATGAGACTAGAATGGGAATATAGGAGCAAGGGAGTTAAATTGTTGATATATTTATACCATTCCTGACTAAATAATAAAGTTGAAATACTACTATAATATTGCCTTTTAAATTTCAAAGACAACCCTTTATCTAGCCTCCTGTCCTCATCCTTCTTAAAAGATTATCATTAGACTCATTTTGAATATCAAAAATATGATTCTGTGTCCCTCACTTAACAATAATTTATTAAGAATAATTCATGTGGGGAATTTCTACTTTTGACCAAGTTGGAGTGACAGACACTGGACTTACCATCCTGTCTGAAATAACAAAAACAACAATAAATTAAAACAGGCAATATATTAGAAATAACAAATATATTGGCAGTATTCAAAAATGAAAAATCTTGGAGACAACCGAAAAAACTGGAGAAAAAAAAAACATAGCACAGGGAGGGGAACCTAGGTAGAATCTAGTAGACCCCTTGAGTTGAAGAAACAGAGGTTAGAATCTGAGAAAACCAAAGCAGCTGCATACATAGGACAGATTATCTGAGAAGAGAGAGCTAAGCAGAGAGAGAATCCTAGAGATCCACAAAGAGGTCTTCTTGAGTATTTAGTTAGGTATTGATGTGCATAAGTGTAAGGAACTCTACAATGCCCTCTATATATTTTGTGGCTGTCTTTGCTCTGCTCTGGGCCCCAGGAAGATTCTCTTTATAGATTACATCCCTTTGATATTCTTTGCCTTTGACTTTTGGTTACATTTAGACAATGGAAGCACTCTTAGAAGGTGGATAGATAAGAAATACTGGTGTGTTCATTCTTTCCCTGTCTTCCCTGCCTCCTTGAAGTGCTGCTGTGATTGAGTAACTAGGCCCTTGTTATTCTGAGTGTGATCAACTGGATCAGTAACATTATCATTATCTGGGAATCTTGTTAGAAGCACTGAATCTCTGGCTCACTCCAGACTTACTGAATCAGAATCTGTATTTAAATAGGATAACTTGGTGTTTTATATACATACTAGAGGCCTGGTACACAAAATTCGTGCACGGAGGGGGGTTGTCCCTCAGCCCAGCCTGTACCCTCTCCAATCTGGGACCCCTCAAGGGATCCCAGGGATCGGGCCTAAACGGGCAGTCGGACATCTCTCTCACAATCCAGGATTTCTGGCTCCCAACTGCTTGCCTGCCTGCCTTCCTGATTGCCCCAATCGCTTCTGCCTGCCTCTCACAATCCAGGACTGCTGACTCCCAACTGCTTGCCTGCCTGCCTTCCTGATTGCCCCTAACCGCTTCTGCCTGCCAGCCTGATCACCTCCTAACCACTCTGCTGCCAGCCTGTTTGCCCCCAACTTCCCTCCTCTGCCGGCTTGGTCACCCCTAACTGCCCTCTCCTGCAGGGTTGATCACCTCCAACTGCCCTCCCTTGCAGGCTTGGTCCCTCTCAACTGCCCTCCCTTGCAGGCCAGGTGCCTCCCAACTGCCCTCTCCTGCTGGCCATCTTGTGGTGGCGATCCTGTGTCCACATGGGGGCAGGATCTTTGACCACATGGGGGCAGCTATATTGTGTGTTGCAGTGATGATCAATCTGCACATTACTCTTTTATTAGATAGGGTAGAGGCCTGGTACAGGGGTGGGGGCCAGCTGGTTTGCCCTGAAGGGTGTCCCTGATCAGGGTGGGGTACCCTTGGGGCATGGGGCGGCCTGAGCGAGGGGCCTGTGGTGGTTTGCAGGCCGGCCACGCCCCCTGGCAACGCAAGCGGAGGCCCTGGTATCTGAAATATATTTTCCTTCTACAATTGAAACTTTGTAGCCTGGAGCAAAGCCAAGCCTGGGGCTCCCTTCAAAGCCCGAAGCCATTTGTGTTGGGGTTATAAATTGAAACTTTGTCGCCTTAAGCGGGTGGGCCTGGCCAGGGTGTGTGGAAAGCTTTGCTTGCCCTGTTGCCGGCGGCAACCCTGGCCTGCTCTCTCAAGCTCCATTCTGCCGCCATTTGTTTGAATTTGTTTACCTTCTATAATTGAAACTTTGTAGCTTGAGTGGAGGCTTAGGCCTGCAAAGGCTGGCAGAAAGCTTGGCTTCCTCTGTTACCTAGGAAACCTTGCTCTCTGTGGCTGTAGCCATCTTGGTTTGGGTTAATTTGCATACTCACTCTGATTGGATGGTGGGCGTGGCTTGTGGGCATGTCGGAGGTATGGTAAATTTGCATATTTGTCTATTATTATATAGGACTAGAGGCCTGGTGCATGAAATTCATTCACTGGGGGGGCGGGTTCCCTGCCCCTGCTGCTGTGCTCCACAGTTGTGAGCTTTTGGCTGAGCAGTGGAAGCACACTTACCACCAGGGGGCAGCTCCTGTGTTGAGTGTCTACCCCCTGGTGGTCAGTGTGCATCATAGTGACCTGCCATTTCACAGTTTTCTCGATTTGCATATTAGCTTTTTATTTTATAGGATTATCTTTAATGTGCACTCCTTTTCTCAAGGCTCCAGCTTTCACCAGGTTAGCACATTTTTTTCTTCTTGATTCTTCTTGTCCAGGGGTCATAATGGCTTTCTGTTGTCATTAGTTCCTTGTTAAATCACATAACTCTGCCAACATCTCTGTAAATAGATCCTTTACAAATCAGTTTTCCAGCTAAACACTTTTGAGTAAACAACCTGTTTACTGCCATACCTTAATGATACAATAATATATTATCTATCTTGATATTGATATATCTATGTTGATAACTGTATACATATTATATCTCTATCTCTGTATTTGTGTATCTATACCTCTATTGTTTCTATCCCTATCTCTTTCTAAAATTTCAGTCTTTATGCTTTAAAAAGTACATGGAATTTTGTAACACCTTTTTCTTAGTAACAGTTCAATGATATCAAATTATGTACATAATAATTTCTCAACAATGCAACTATAGATATAATATTCCTAGTTAATTAGGAAATTATGTGAATCTGGAGAAAAAAAGAATGACATTATTTTGTGTTTTCATGCTAGTGTGGGAGATATCCTCTAAATTGGTCCCCAATAATCCCTGATTCCCGGTATTTTCCCTTCTGTGTAATCCTCTCTGCTGGAGACTGTGCTAGACTTTTTGACTCACTTGTAATAAACTAGGGGCCCAGTGCATGAATTTGTGCATCTTGAAAGGAACTGTCAGCCATGAGACTACGGTGGGCACAGGGATGGGTCTCAACCCATCCTCCATGCCCCCACCCCACCCCTCACACTGTGGCCCTTGTCCCCTGTCTGCTGGCAGCCCCTCTCCCACCACTGCCACTCCTACCCACTGATAGTGTGGAGTGATTGAGGCCAGCAGCAGGTGCAAGTGGGGCCAACACCATCAGTGGGTGCGAGCAGCAGCTGCTGCCCCGATCACCCCTCAGGAGCAGGGGGAGGTGGAAATTCTCTGAGGGGTGATAGGGGCCAGCAGCCACTACTCGTACCTGCTGATGGCATCGGCAGTGGGTGTGATCTGCGGCTCTGGCACTGGCAGTGGGTGTGAGCATGGCTAGTGCTAGCAGCAGGTGCGAGTACCCGGTGGGTCCGTGGTGCGTGGGAGCAAAGAATTTTTAGTAACCACCAGAGGCTCTCCCCAATGACAGCAACTGGCATTACGCCTTGGTCGGGCGCCCCACTCACCTGATTCACCATCCTGCTGCAGCCAATGCCCACCATGTTCTGTGCTCTGCCACCCGCAGCTGATGCCCACCATGTTCCATGCTTACCCCCTAGTGTTCAGCACACGTCAGAGCGACTGGCTGTTCAGTTGTTCTGTTGTTCCACCATTTGGTCTATTTGCATATTAGGGTTTTATATATAGACTAGAGGCCCATTGCACAAAGTTTTGTGCAATAGGCCTTCCTTCCCCTGGCTGTCAGCACTGGTTTTCCCCAGGCCTTCGATCCACCTACAGCAAAGAAGTCTCGAGGCTAGGCTTTTCCGCTCACACCACAGCGAGACTTGGCTTCTCCGCTCTGGCCACAGCGGAGAAGCCAAGCCTCTTCAGTTTTCAGTCTTCAGTCTTCGCTGAAGCTGGAGCTTTCAGTCTTTGCTCTGCACCTGTGTATGCAAATTAACCCACCATTTTGGTTGGGTTAATTTGCATACTCACTCCTGATTGGCTGGTGAGTGTCATGGAGTTATGGTCAATTTGCATATTTCCCTTTTATTAGTGTAGACTAGAGTTCCGGTACACAAAATTCATGCATGGGGGGGAGGGGACCCCTCAGTCTGGCCTGAACCCTCTCCAATCCTGGACCCCTTGGGGAATGTCCAGCTGTTGGTTTGTGTCCACACTTTTAACAGATGACAGCTCCATTGTTGTCTCTTTCTTTTCATGCTTAAACCCATTGGAATTAGTAGGTATTCAAAGTGTGTATATATTTTGGGGGGACACCCTGTATACCTCTAGTCAGCAGTGAAAGGAACCAATGGTGGATTTGGAACCCCCAGACAGGGAACCTTGCTCACTCCCGCCATGTCTCCCCACTGCACTTTCCACCTTCACAGGCAGCAGGAGAATTGATGTTTCCTCTCATTAATTCAGAAAAGCATGTCCTGTCATCCGCTGCCCGGCAGGAGTGCACTAGGCTGCAAGCGAGTGAGGCTCAGTCAGGGAAGCCTTCGCTTATGGGTGCCAGCAGCCAAAGTGCACATTCCTCTTCTGCAGTCGCCCCAACTATCCCACCATTTCACTGAGAGGTTGGAACTCCTCGCCTCTTCTGAGTTCCCGATCTTGAACACTGACCAAAGGCACCTCAGCGAGGGCCTCCTGTGCCCACTAGGTGTGTCTGTCCACACCTGCTCCTGCCTCAGCACCTGCATTAGCCCCACGGAGGTGATCTCATCACTGCACTGGCCTCCGCAGGAACAGGGCATCACCATTCTGCCCTCTCACTGTCATCTCACAGGCACCAATCCCCAGTACCCAAAACACCCAGACACTCTCCAAAGGATGTGAGGGTGCCAGAGAGGATGTGCGCATATTCTGTGGGGGACATAGGCATGCTGGGGTTGATGGAAGTGTGGCAGAGGGGCAGGAGGGTAACTTGCACATGCCATGGTCTGGGACTGTTGCAGGCGCGCATGGGAGACAGTGTGCTGGCAGACGTTCACACACGGGGGTGGAGGAGAGGATGCATGCACCAGAGGCCTGCGGCTGTGCTGATCCGCAAACCCCCGTGGCACGGCCAGGAGGACGTCAATCTGGCCCGCCATGGTGGCTGTCCCTGCAACCAAGGAAGCCAAGCCCCCTGCTCGTGTGTGCTCAAGACGGCTTGGCTTTTGCCATTGCTGGGGAGACAGAGGAAGCCAAGCCATCCCTACTCACTCTGCTATGACCGCCATAATCTTTGTCACGTCAATTTTCATATTCCCTCCTTATTGGCTGTGGGTGATTCCATCTTTATCACGAAGTGATGGTCAATTTTCATATTATTCTTTTATTAGATAGGACTAGAGGCCTGATGCATGAAATTCATGGAAGGGGCTCAGCCTCCACCTCTGCAGCTATGTCCATAAGGTTGCTTGGTCTAATTAGCATATTATGCTTTTATTTTTATAGTCTAGAGGACCAGTGCATGAAATTCATGCACTGGGGGATCCCTCAGCCTGGCTTGCACCCTCGTGCAGTCCGGAATCCATCGCTCCTTACCACCCACCTGCTTGCTGATCCTTACTGCTTGTCTCACTGCATCTGTCCCCTGGTGGGGAGGGACTTCGGGAGGACTCCAGGGCATGTCCAGCAGTCTTGCTCAGTCCATATCAGCTGGACCCCAGCAGCAAGCTAACCTACTAGTCGGAGCATCTGCCTCCTGGTGGTCAGTGCACATAATAGTGAGCAGTTGAGTGGCCTTAGCATATCATTAGCATATTATGTTTTGATAGGTTGAATGGCCGACCAGATGACCAGACACTTAGCATATTAGGCTTTTATTACATAGGACAAGAGGCCCGGTGCACAAAATTCATGCACTTCCAATCTAGGACCCCTCAAGGGATGTCCAACTGCTCGTTTAGGCCCAATCCCACCAGGTAGTAGGACATCCCTCTCACAATCCAGGATTGCTGGCTCCCAACTGCTCACCTGCCTGCCTTCCTGATTGCCCTTAACCACTTCTGCCTGCCAGCCTGATCACCCCCTAACAACTCCCCTGCCAGCCTAACTGCTCCCCTGCCAGCCTGTTTTCCCCTAACTGCCCTCCCCTGCAGGCGTGGTCCCCCCCAACTGCTCTCCCCTGCAGGCCTGGGTCCCCCCCAACTGACCTTCCCTGTAGGCCCGGTCACCCCCAACTGCCCTTCCTTGCAGGCCTGGTCCCTTCCAACTGCTCTACCTGCTGGCCATCTTGTAGTGGCCATCTTGTGTCCATATGGGGGCAGGATCTTTGACCACATGGGGGCAGCCATCTTGTGTGTTGGAGTGATGGTCAATCTGCATATTACTTTTATTAGATAGAATAGAGGCCTGGTGCATGGGTCGGGACTGGCTGGTTTGCCCTGAAGGGTGTCCCAGATCAGGGTGGGGGTTCCCTTGGGACATGGGGTGGCCTGGGCAAGGGGCTTGTGGTGGTTTGCAGGCTGGCCACACACCCCCCCTCAAAACTCAAGCAGAGGCCCTGGTATCTGGATTTTATTTATCTTCTTCAATTGAAACTTTGTAGCCTGGAGCGAAGCCAAGCCTCCTGCTTGCTTCATGATGGCAGCCATTTCTGTTGGAATTTATTTATCTTCTGCAATTGTAACTTTGTAACCTGGAGTGGAGGCCTTAGCTGGCCAGGGTGTGTGGAAAGCTTGGCTTCCTCCATCGCCAGGGGCAACCCTACCCTCCTGCTCTCTCTAGCTCCATGGCTGCCACCATTTTTGTTGAGATTTATCTTCTATAATTGAAACTTTGTAGCCTGGAGTGGAGGCCTCGGCTGGTCAGGGTGTGTGGAAAGCTTCACTTCCTGTGTCACCGGGGAAACCCAAGCCTCCCTCCTTCTCTCCATGGCCACAGACATCTTGGTTGGGGTTAATTTGCATAATCACTCCTGATTGGTTGGTAGGCGTGGCTTGTGGGTGTAGCAGAGTGATGGTTAATTTGCATATTACTCTTTTATTAGGTAGGATGGTATATAGCAGAGTAATGAAGTGATACGATTAGGTTACAAAAATATGGTGGTTTTTATTTTAAGTGTGTACTCTTTCTCTTGCATTTTTCACCCTGGAGGAAGCCAGCTACTATTCTGTGAGGAAGTCCAATGGGGAGGCCTACCTAGAGAGGGACCAAGGCTTACCAACATACACATGAGTGGGTTTGAATATCAATCCCCACCCCGACACCATTTAGCACTGCAGATGTGCAGCCCCTGCCAAAGAAACCAAAGCCTCATAAGGGAGCAACCAGCTAAATGTCTTCCGTATTCCTGTATTCCTGATTTATAGAAACAGTGAGACTATAAATTTTACTGTTTTTAGCTGCTAAATTTTGGAGTAATTTGCTATTATAGATAATAGATAACTAATATAGGTAGATTCTTTTTAAAGCATGAAATAACTTTGGAATTTTGCTTCTGACAAATAAGATATTTTGTTTACTTAGTGCTCTTTTTCTTTCTTTCAAAACAGATTTCTTAACATTCATTTTTAAATATAATTGGGCCTACTTTCTATACCAAATCAAGTCGTTTCATAAATTGAAGTCCTAGAAATGAGACTTTAAGTAGAAATAGTTTAAAAATGGGAAAACTAGCATAGTTTTTAATAAAAATAAGAGTCTTAGAGAGAAAACATTAATTTAACTGAAAGCAGTATATATCTCTGGGGAAATAAGGAATGGTTTGTGTGTCCTATAAGTACAAAGAATGGAATTTTATAAACTGACTTTCCACATAGATGCCAAGATATACCTTTTGTACTTTTTTTTTTAATACTTTGAGGGGAAAAATATATGAAAGAATGAAGAGAAAGTGTAAATAAATAAGCAATACTAATGAGCTGACAAACATATATGGCTGCAAAAATAGCACAATCTTTCTTGCTTCATTAGAAACAATGTGAAGAATCCAACTTAATTTGGTGAGCTTGAAGCTCAAGTTGAAAAATTTGAAAATATTTTTTCAAATTTGAAAGGTTTCCAAATAGTTCAAATAGCTTTTTTCATTACTAAAAAATACATACAATGGGGAAGAACAATTCTAAGTATGCAACTATAATATTCTTATTTGTAAGAACCATAGACTTTTCTTTTTATATATATATTTTATTGATTTTTTACAGAGAGGAAGGGAGAGGGATAGAGAGTTAGAAACATTGATGAGAGAGATACATTGATCAGCTGCCTCCTGCACACCCCCTACTGGGGATGTGCCCACAACCAAGGTACATACCCTTGACTGGAATCGAACCTGGGACTCTTCAGTCTGCAGGCCTACTCTTTACCCACTGAGCCAAACCATTCAGGGCCATAGACTTTTCTTTGATTATTAATTTCCTCTCTCCTTGCCTCTCCTCTCTCCATCCTCTTTTTATTTATTATAACTTTTTTATTTTAAAATTTTTAATTAATTTTTTAGAGAGAGAGAAAAAAAGTGAGAGAGACATCTATTTGCTGTTTCACTTATTTATGCATCCATTGGTTGATTCTTATATATTTCCTGACCTGGGATCAAACCCACAACCTTGGCATCCTATTTAATAAAGAGGGAATATGCAAATTAATTGTCATGCCATAACAAAAATGGCTGCGCCCACAGTGAAGGCAGGGATTTTATAACACAAGATGGCTGCGCCCATAAAGGAGGCAGAATTCCCGTAACGAGTCTTAAAGAGCAATCAGCAGGGACCTGAAGCTGCGAGGCACTGGGCCAGGGCAGGGGACCTGAGGCTGTGACCCCTGCCTGGTGAGGCTTGACAGGAGACATCAGGCTGCGCTCGCTGCCCCAGTGCCTGGCTGGGGACCTCAGGCCATGCCCCCCCGCCCCCGCCCAGCAGGGCTTGATGAGGGACCTCAGGCCATGCCCCCTACCCTAGCACCAGGCCAGGGGATCTGAGGCAGGGCTTGACAGGAGCCTCAGGCAGCAACCCCACCAATGGGGCTTGACAGGGGACCTCAGGCCACACCACCTGCACATGGGGCTTGACAGGGAATCTCAAGGTGCACCTCTTGCCCTGGCCCAGGCTGGAGGATCTCAGGCCATGCCCCTCACCCCAGTGTTGGGCTGGGGGACCTGAGGCTGCACCCCCCACCTGACAGGGCTTGACAAGGGACCTCAGGCTGTGCCCCCCACCCTGGCACCAGGCCAGGCAACTTGAGACCATGCCCCCACCTAGTGGGGCTTTACGGGAGTGGGGATGACCAGGCCTTGATCTAGCCCAATGGGGTTGGGGCCGGCAGGGTCTGGCTCTCATGTGATTTTGAGGTGCACATGGGTGGACGGGGACTTGACTCTGGTTCCCATTGTGTGCCCCAGACTCTGACAGGAGGAAGATTTTCATATACATTTTACTAACTTTCTTTCATCTCTGACACTTCTATTATAGAGAAAGGGCAAATAGAAACATTAAAATATTTCCTCTAATTAATTCCCTTTTAATGTGCATGGATTTTGTGCACCAGGTCACTAGTATGGAGATAAAGCTCTAAACAACTCACTGAGCTAACTGGACAGGGCCTTCTCTACCCTCTTTTTAGGAGAAAGAAGAACAGTGAATAAAAGAGTTGTGGAAACAAAGAAGTGTCACCTCCAGAATCATATTCTTTTAGAAGGCAAGATAGACTTTGGACATTTAGAAGTCTGGACTGCAAGATAAATAAACATTATTATCTTGAGGAAGTCTCTTGGTTTATTCTTTAATGAATGTTTGAAATTGTAAACTGGTATACATTATAAACATAGTGGTAAAAATATAGCTAAGTACTATTGTAAGAACAAGCAATACTCCTTCTGGACCCATTGGCTGGAATAAAACATATGAAGAGAAAAGAAAAAGAGAAGAAAAAGCTTTGGGCAAACTGAGTTGGTTAAAGACTAGATCAGGGGGCCTGGCCAGCATTGCTCAGTGGTTGAGCCATTGACCTATGAACCAGGAGGTCATGGCTTGATTCCTGGTCAGGGCATATTCCTGAGTTTCAGGCTTGATCCCCAGTGTGAGGTGTGCAGGAGACAGCCAATCAGTGACTCTCTCATCATTGATGTTTGATGTTTCTATTTCTCTCTCCCTCTCCCTTCCTTACTGAAATTTTTAAAAATATATATTTTTAAAAAGACTATAGCAGGGGTTGTAAAAATTGAGGAGTCATTAGCATAACCTAGAGGTCTTGGTAATGACTGGATTTTGAAAAGAAATGCCAGTAATTAATGAATCAATTTGGGGAGAATTAATATCTTGACAATATTGTGTCTTCCAATTTATGACCATTTTCATTGATTTAGATGTTATTTAATGCATCTCAGAAATATTCTGTACTTTTAATATTTAAACCTTATACCTCTTTTGATAAATTTACTTCTGAGATTTTTATCCTTTTTGATACTATTGTGAGTAAAATTATTTCTTCATTTCATTCTCAGAATAATCATTTGTAATATATAGAAATATTGATTTTCATAGTTAGATCTTGTATGCTGTGTGGGGGAGGAAAATAATTTTATCTCTACCTTCTAGGTTGTTGGTTGAGATACTCTCTCCCCTCCCCCACCAAGTAATAAAAAGAGATTAACAGAAGAAAAACAAATAGAAGTTTAATAACATGTATACCTCTTGTATGCCTGAGAGAGACCCAGGAAAATAGAGCAACAACTTAAAATATTCCAAGTCATAACCTTAACTACTAAAAATAAAAGATGTTGGGGGTAGAGGACAGTAATAGGAGGTTACCAGGCAAAGCACAATAAATACTAAGGTTGTCATGCAGATTTAAGTCCTTGATAAGAGTTTCTAGAGATTTATTCATCCCCCTTCTTCTGGTACTGTGAGGGAGACACCCTTAAAGATGGAGATAATTGATTTAGATGTTATATAATGCATCTCAGAAATATAAACAAAAATGTAAATGTCTCTTAGAAAAGGGTAACTTCAAGGTGTTCAGAGCTTTTTCTGTGTCTTCTCTATCTTAAAAAATAACCAGCTCAAGATAATCTTTATGGCAGAGAGACATATTTTGGAGTGGAAAATTCTGTTCCCCTTCAAAGGGAAATAACTTATGGTCTACCAGCACATGCTTTCTTTTAGCTCTCCTAACCTGTAGCTCTGTATCATCATACTGGGGCCTCTGTAGGACATCCTCATTTCCTGTGATCATAGATTTCAGTATATTCTAACTGATGATGTTCAGGGTAGGCTGCCTCCAAATATGCCAAAGTGGTGTGGACAAAACGGGGCCACATGCTAACCTGACTATTTCAAGGAAAGCCTGCATGGTGGCCTTGAAAACTCAGAGACCTAAAGTAACCCCAAAGGATGGTCTGAAATTAAAACCTTTCAAATTAAAAAGTGTGGGGAAGCACAGGAGACTTGGTTGGAAAGTCTGTAAGGAGGAATCTCCAAAAGATCAGGGGCCTCTAGGAGGGCCTTTCCAAAGGCAGCAGACCCTGCCTTGACCTTTCCAAACAAGACTGTGCACATGCAGATTCCCTGGTGTTTACCAGAATCTTTATGCTTAATCTGTAGGTTTCCTTGCTTAAAGAACACTGCACACACATGTGTCCTCCCAAGATTACTTACCCTGCTGATTGTATCTAAAAAATAAACTTTATCTCAAGCTGTTGTTATAATAAAAGCCTGAAGAGACAGGAAATCGAGGCTGTCTGGTTCCTTTAGCCAGGTAGTCCCTTAGCCCTCTCTTTCACAGCAAAAGTTGTGTAATCATTCATCTGTTGCTCAGAGTTTGCTGGTCAGTCTTGGCAAAAAAAGCAGTTTATGGTGGCTAGTCATTTCCTAGGCCAGTATCTTCCCTGACAAAGGTCAATCTCTCTTTAACTGAGCCTATTGTCTTTTTGCATCTATGATAATATATCGTTGGAATGTCAAAGCAATTTTCTTTTTTTCAGACCCCTCAAAGCACAGGCACCAATCGGAAGAGACCACAAATCTCCTCATTGTTATTGAGTTAATTGTTGACTGTTAACTATCCTGTACCCACCTAAGTAAAATAAGTATGTGTCTATCATTTTACTTTTTATTCAATTCCAGAGGTTTCCTTGCTTTGCTTTCTTCTGCTTCCCTAATCTATCACCAATGGAGTTTTTGTAACCCACTTACATCTCTTTTTATTGTAATGTATAAAATAAGGTGCAAAACTGCAATTCTCTGAAGCATTATCTCAATCTGTTGAGATTCTGCTTCCTGCCAGTTGTTTAGTTTGACTCAAATAAACTCACAAAACATCTTTACAAGTTTGAGTGTTTCTTACATTAACAGTGAGATAGTTACTTGAGAAACAGCCAGTGCACAAAATACATTTTGACTCTTCTGTATCCCCCTGAAATCAGGAAATAAATTATCCACTGTGAAATGTACCTTCCTTATACCAAGAGGTAGAGAGATATCCTTATCATCAGGGAGAGAGAATTCAGGGATGCAAGGACTATATCAGGGGTCCTCAAACTTTTTAAACAGGGGGCCAGTTCACTGTCCCTCAGACCGTTGGAGGGCCGGACTATAGTTTTTTTTAAAAAAAACCTATGAACAAATTCCTGTGCACACTGCTAAGTCGGCTGCTAAGCAGGACAGGCAGCGGCAGCAAAAACACCCGGCGGGCCGGATAAATAATGTCCTAGGCGGGCCGCATGTGGCCCTCGGGCCGTAGTTTGAGGACCCCTGGATAAATAAACCTTGTTACTTCTTTACTAATTAAGCACCTGAGTCTACATTTCTTTATCTTATCTTCATGAATTTATAGTTTCTTTGCCTAAAAAAATATAAAAGCTGCCTGCTTTAGTAATTTTTTAGGTCCCATTTCTATGAGATCTCCCTATGTATGAATTAAATTTATTTTTTCTTGTTAATCTGTATTCTGTCAATTTAGTTTTTAGACCAGCCAAAAGAACTAAGAATAATAGGAGGGAGTTTTTCCCCTTCCCTTGTTAGGCACATTCATGTGCTCCATTATGCCCTGCTTGGGGCTGTCATCCCTTCTGGTGAGTGTTCTGTTATTCTCATTATAGGTCTCATGATTAATGGCCTTTAGCTTCCAATAAACCACCTTACCCAGTTTCCAGTGGACCACCTATACCTGGCCCCCACCTGCACCTGGTCTGACCGGTTACTCTGACTAACCTTTACAAGAGGCATAAATATCCTGTTCCCCGTACTCTGCCCTGCTGATGCCATTTTGGTCTCAGCTCTTCTAGCAGATGTAACAATAAATATATTATTCTTTACCCCTTTTGGCCTTGTGTGTTCCTCCTTTGGTGTCCTTAACATCACTGACATAAAGAAAGGAACATTGGTTATGTCTTTCAGAATGTTGGTCCTTGTTAGGGGCAGAAATATTAATCATGCTCTGTTAATCATGATTGTTCTGTTCTAATTAGGGAAAGCACATTCTAGACTGAGAATTGTACGCCCTGGGATGTAGAAGTTAACAGGGAAGGGGGTCCATTCTCCTTATCTTAAAACTGCCTATAATTGTTTCAGAAGACCAAAGAAATACCAAGCATGCTTCCTAGAGAAAGGGAGGGACCCCATTTATTAATACCGGTGGACTCCGGGAATAATTTCTAAATCAGAGTGAAGAAACAAGTAGAGGGCTTCACTTTTTATAACCTTCTGGGGTCTTTGTCTTGCAGATATGGTTCCGCCCCCTTTCCTGGGCTTACAGCAAGGCTCCCAGGTGTTGGAGGTCCCCAGGCCATACTCAATGATCTGTCCTGGGGCCAGCGGTAATGACCCTCCCCCTTCCCCAGGGCAGTGCATTGTTCAGTTTTTATGGCCTGACATGCCTTGCAAGACCAGTTTATTCCTCATTCCCCCCCTTGTCCCAGAAGCTTCTTTTAGCCTTGTGGAGCAACGACCATGGGATGTTATGGTGAACAGGGGAAACGACCACTCTTAGCTACTTCCTGCTGGAAAGGGACGATGACTAAGGGGTTAGCATCCCGCTTCTTCCTCTCAGAGGGGTTTATAGAGAGTTCTTCTGGTTTGTAGGACCATCTGAAGTTTAAAGGCATTCCCATCCAGTTTGCAGGCAGGCAGAGGTAAGCAGTGGTCCCACACGCATAGAATGTTCCTGCAGGGGGCACCAGGGTAGGTGGTGTTTTCAGCCTTGGGGGTAGAGTTGCATAGTTCATCTGGGAGGTGACCTGTTGGATGTTGGCCCTGCGTACTGCTGAAACAAATAGGAGCAACATTAATTAGCTGCACATTGGCCGTGACAGGTCCTATTATTATTTTTTTCCATCCAATACAATCCCCCCCGCCATGTGCATTTGGTAGTAGAGTCGTAACATGCTGCAGGCTGATAAGTATAGCTAAGAAAAATCTGGCTTGATTGGGTTTTCTTGTGGACTACCTGGTCTATCATATTTGGGTAGCGAGTTTCTAAGCAAGGAGCAAAGGATGGCATGACAAGGTGTAATCCAACAATTTATGATAAGGCCTTTGTTTCCTTGCTGTTTGGGGAGCAGTAATTTTATGGTGCTTCTGTGTCCCAGCAAGAGAAGATGAGTTCTCTTCCTGGTACTAGTCTCAGATTCCACTGGCACTCATAAAAAGACAAAATAAGAATTATTAGTTAAAACCAGTGATTATCCAGAAATACTAGAGCATGTTACATTAGGAGGAGATAAGAAAGAAAGATTAGTGTTAGGGAGAATTCAGCAGGCTGTTATCTGAATTCCTTGGAGCAGGTTGTTCGGCCACATCTGCTGTCTTCTTGAGGGTGATCTGCAGGGGGTGTTTCTGGTCAGAGGTCACCTTCCACTCAGACTGGATGTCACTCGGCTGGTGGGCTGCCTTCACCCGGGAGTGGTGGATCCAGGTGTTTAGTCCTGCAACCTTAAGAGCTGTGGGGGTGGTTAATATGACTGAATAGGGTCCCTTCCAGGTAGGCTTGAGGGGCTCCTTTTTCCAATCCTTTACCCAAACCTAGTCTCCAGGTTTATAAGGATGTACAGCTGTTCCTAGAAAGATGGGTAGTTGGTCAATAACCCACCTGTGGACCTCAAAGACAGTTTTTCCAAGTCCTTGTGGTTGTGTCTGGATTTCTAAGTTCCCTATTTCCCCCAAATCTCCCTTTGGCTGAATTAAGGGAGGGGGTCTACCATATAGAATTTCAAAGGGAGAGAAACCTAACCTGGCCCTTGGGGCACAGCATACCCGCAGGAATACAAGAGGCAAGATATCTGTCCAGGGTAAGGTTGTCTCTTGGCATAGCTTAGCCATAGCCTGCTTTAGAGTCCGGTTCATGCGCTTCACTTTCCCTGAACTCTGAGGCCTGTAAGCTGTATGTAGATTCCATTTAATTCCTAAAGCCTTGGCTACCTGTTGTACTATTCCTGCTACAAAGGCTGGGCCATTATCAGACCCTATGGTCAGAGCCATTCCATACCGTGGAATTATATCCTTCAGCAATGCCTTAGTGACTTCTCTCACCTTTTCAGTGCATGTGGGATATGCCTAGACCCAACCTGAAAAGGTGCAAACAAAGACTAGCAGGTATGTATTCCCTCTGCTAGGCCCTATTTCTGTAAAATCTACTTCTAAGTCCTCAAAGGGAGCTTGCCCACAGCGCTGAAATCCTATCGGACCCACAGGACCATTGTTCTGAGCACAGAGGAGGCAACGCTGAGAGACTGAGGCACACAAGGAGGGTAGATGGGCAATTAGGTAGTACCTGCCTAACAAAGCTTCTAGGGCAGCCTTTCCTAAATGAGTGAGTTCATGCTGCTGGAGGACTACCTTATGGGCTAACTGTTCTGGGACATAGACCCTATGATCTGGGAGTATCCACCAGCCTTCCATTGTTCTCTTGCCCCCTTCTTTCTGAGCCCATTTCTCTTCCTGAGGAGTGTATTTTGGAGGTTCAGGTAATTCAGGGGCCAACATGATCTGTGCTGGTGCTGCTTGTTCTTTAGCAGCCAGCTTAGCTGTGGCGTCAGCGTGCTGGTTTCCTTCTGATACTGAGTCTATCCCTTTCTGGTGACCTTTGCAATGGATGACAGCTATTTCCTTAGGTTCCCAGACTTCTTCTAGTAACTTTAAAATCTCATTCTGATTTTTGATTCCTTCTCCACATGCTGTCAAGAGCCCCCTTTCCTTATATATGGCCCCATGGACATGCAGGGTAGCAAAGGCATAGTGCAAGTCAGTGTAGATATTGGCACACTTATTCTTACTAAGTTCTAGAGCTCTTACTAGGGCCCAAAGTTCTGCCCTCTGCGCTGACCATCTATCAGGCAGAGCCTGTGCTTCAATTGTCTCAAAGTTTGATACCACTGCATATCCAGCTCGTCTTTTTCCTTCATCTAAGAAGCTGCTGCCATCTGTGAACAATACCAAGTCTGCATTTTGCAGGGGCCTATCCCTTAGGTCTGGCCGGCTGGAATAAATATCCTCTAGGACTTCCAGACAATCATGCTCAGGGGCCCCCTCAGCGATGGGTAGAAAGGTGGCAGGATTAAGTGTTCTCACTGCTTCTAATCGTACCCACGGATTCTCACATAACAGCCCTTGATACTGAGCCATTCGAACATGAGTCAGCCAGTGCTGCCCCCTTGCTTCCATGAGGGTGACAACAGCATGAGGTACTTTTACATTTAAGTTTTGTCCTAAGATAAGCTTTTTCTTTTCCTTGACTAATAATGCCGTGGCTGCAAGGGCTCGGAGGCACGGGGCCACCTGGAGGCAACTGTGTCAATAGCTTGGAGAGATAGGCTACTGGTCTTTGCCAGGGTCCAAACTCCTGGGTTAGAACTCCTAGGGCTACCCCGCTGTTCTCATGAACAAAAAGATTAAAGTCTTGCATCACATCTGGTAGCCCTAGTGCTGGGGCCTCAGTGAGCTTTGCCTTTATGGCTTTCTCCTGTTTGGGACCCCAGTCGATGGATGCCTTCTCGTCTCCTCTTAAAGCTTCATACAGAGGCTTGGCCAGGTCTGAAAATGCTGGGATCCAAATTCACCAGAATCCTGCACTCCCAGGAATTCCCAAATCTGCCGCTGGGTGCTAGGAACTGGGATGGCACATACTGCCTGCTTCCTTTCAGTCCCTAGCCTTCATTTCCCTTGGGTGATCCAGAAGCCTAGATACTTGACTTCTTTCTAACAAATCTGTGCCCTTTTTTTGGATACCCGATAACCTGTTTCAGTTAGTAGTCTCAGAAGGGCTCATGTTCCCTCCCAGCACTGAGCTCATGTGGAGCTGTCCAGTAGGAGGTCATCTACATACTGGAGTAGAACACACCCAAGTCCTGTCCTGGGAACTTAGATCAGATGCTAGTGCTCCACTAAAAAGAGTAGGGGAGTTCTTGAACCCCTGTGGCAGTCTGGTCCAGGTGAACTGCTCCTTGGCCCCTGTAGTTGGGTTTTCCCATTCGAAAGCAAAGAGAGGCTGACTGGAAGGCACTAATCAAAGACAGAAAAAGGCATCTTTCAGATCTAGGCATGTAAACCATTCCGCCTCTGATGGGATGAGTCCCAGAAGAGTGTAGGGGTTCGGCAGTGCTGAATGCAGGGTTATAACAGCCTCATTAACAGCCCATAGATCATGGACAGGGCGATAGTCATTAGTCCCAGGTTTTTTGACAGGCAAGAGAGGCATGTTCCATGGAGATTTGCATCGTTTAACAAGTCCCCACTCAAGCAGGCGGTCTAAGTGGACCTGGATTCCTAGGTGTGCTTCCCTTGGAATTGGATATTGGCGGTTTTAACAGGCTGTGCCCCAGGCTTTAACTTGATTAGCACTGGGGCATGGTCCTTAGCCAGGCCTGGAGGATTCCCTT
Source organism: Eptesicus fuscus (assembly GCF_027574615.1). NCBI lineage: Eukaryota > Metazoa > Chordata > Mammalia > Chiroptera > Vespertilionidae > Eptesicus > Eptesicus fuscus. The sequence continues at coordinate 25,326,867 of NC_072473.1, forward strand.
CTGCTCAGATCAGTGGGAATTCCTTTTCTAATTCAGGTTCTAATGGTGAGGCCTTTGTCTGGGGGGGTATAAAGTCTCCATTTTTCCTCCCTTGGCACTGCTAAGGACAGGATCATTGGGGAGTCTCCTCACCTAGGCGAAGCTGTGCTGAGCCATCTGGAGCAAAAGTGATTTCTGCCCCCATTTTGGCTAAAAGGTCTCTACCCATTAGAGGAACTGGACAGTCTGGCAAGTACAGGAATTCATGAATTACTTGATGGCCGCTAAGTTGGCATCGGCGAGGGCGGCAGAATGGTCTACGGGTCTGGTCCCCAGTAGCTCCAATAATGGTGACCTCCTTTCCTGAGAGAGGCACTACTTTCTGAGTGACTACTGAGTGCTCAGCTCCCGTATCAACCATAAAGTCCACATCTGGACCCCAATTTTCATTCTGACCATGGGCTCATGGAGGCTTAGTTAGCTAAAGTGAGTCCGGTCTGTCCTAAAAGAGACAAGAAAAGCTGAAAATACCTTTAAATCTACCCCAGAATTTCAAAATTTCAACCTAACACAGCAAAATCACAGAGAAAACCAAAGCCCCTAGTACACAAACATAAACAGAAATTTTTATCAACTATCCCTCTGTGATAGAGAGCAAACGTGTCTGAGAAAACTAACTCAACAGAGCTGCTTGAGACTTTTGCAGACCATCATGGGTTCAGCCTTCAATAAATCAAACATTTTAACCAGATGAGCAAACAGAATATTAAAATAGCTTTCGTTTTCACACAGATCAGTTAATCAGCAGATAATTATGCCAAGATAGACAAACATCCATACTCATACTCTCTCAGTAGACTAGCCCAGACTGGAGCTGAGCAGATAATGCCCAACTCCCCAGATGGGCATGGGGGCACTCCCAGTACTCACACCCAGAACAGAATTCTCGACTGATGTCTCAGTGAGAACCTACTGGAAGAGTTAAGACTGCATCCAGCCCCCCTTCTTGGTAGCAAATTGGCTAGTCCCACACACAAACAAACAGAAGAGTGAACCCATAATTCCTTAATCGAGTCTGAATGCACTCACCTCTGGAGTCCTGATTCCTGATTTACCTGACGAAGTCCTATGACTTCCGGGGAGGTGATCAAGCTCCCCTTTCCACTCACTTGGAGTGGGCCTGACTGACTGGGGCCCCTACCTTACTGATTCTGTTGACAGGTCCAGAGGTGTCTGTCCACTTTCTCCAGATGCCGGCTGGGTCCTGGGCTGAGGTCTGGGAGCGCCTGGAGCGCCCCCCCCCCCCCCCCCCCCCCCCCCCGGTTCAATTCTGCTACAAATCAGCAGCGTGCACCTTCCAGAGGCTGGTTCCGTGCCCCTAGGCCCCAAACCCCTTCCACTCACCAGAGGCAAGAGCCAAACGCTGTTAGCTTCCTGGCTCAGGGAACCAAATGTTGCAGAAGACCAAGGAAATACTAAGCACACTTCCTAAAGAAAGGGAGGGACCCCGTTTATTAACACTAGTGGACTTTGGGAATAATTTCCAAATCAGAGTGAAGAAACATGCAGAGGGCTTCACTTTTTATAACCTTCTGGGGTCTTTGTCTTGCAGATATGGTTCTGCCCCCTTTTGTAGGCTTACAGGAAGGCCCCCAGGTGTTGGGGGTCCCCAGGCCATATCCAATGATCTGTCCTGGGGCCAGCAATAATGACCCTCCCCCCTCCCCAGGGCAGTGCATTGTTCACAGTTTTTATGGCCTGACACACCTTGCAAGACCAGTTTCCTCCTCATTATCATGGAAAAATTAACAACCTTCTTGCCGAAACAATGGAGTCCCCTGAGAAGCACACCCCAGCCCACATTGCCTGTAACCTGTAACCATCATACCCATTCTTATTCCTTTTGCCTACTTCCCCATGCCTGTAATTGCTTTTGCCCACTTCCCCACGTAATCTTTGTCCTCTTACCTAATATAAGCAGCTTGCTTATGTGGCTGGGGGGGCGGGGAGGGAGGGAAGGCACAAAGCAGATTTTCATGGATGACCATACTTCAAGCAGTATTGGAATAAACACTCATATATGATTCAATCCTGTCTCTGCTTAATTGGCTGAAGTAGTAACAGGCAAGCCAGACCCATGGTAGGTGGCAGGAATGTCACCAGTTGTCAGAAGGGATGGTCAGACCAAACGTGGGTTTAGCAACCTTGGTACTTGGGTTCTGGTTAGGAAAGAATTCAGAGCAAGACCCAAACTGTAAAAGAACATTTATTGGGTGAATTACAGTAATTCCTAAAAGAAATTGGCTTAGGAAACGTGTTGTAGAGGTAAAGGAAGGGCCCTTGGAACTTGGGAGGGAGGAAGCTAATGGTAATGTGCCTTCAGGAAGGGAGGGGGAAGGGAAAGGCATGAGTATTGGCGAGAGCAAACTGGATCCTCTGTCCTAAGGGTTTTAAGGGTGGAGGGGAGGTCTCAGGGAAAGATCTTAATAGAATATTCAGCAGCTTTCCAGGTGTGTCCTTTCAGGGTTGTGGTTTCCACTGATGGATTGGCTAGCACCAGGGCAGGGAGGCCATTATTCAATCCAGCTGGTCCTGATATCAGCCATGGCTGGTTTTATTGCTTATCTCACCTGGAGCTGAAATACAACTTGAGGTATAGATGTTATCTCTAGGGAGGAAAGGTCAGGGGTCCAAACCTCATGACCATATGCTAGGGGAGGAAAAGTCACCTTGGGGCCAAGGTCCCACCCTATAATTGATTGTGCATTGCTAGACACCTGGGGCTTTCCACCATGATGATCTTCTGTACCTGGCATAACATCCTTGCTCTGCTCATGTCTGTTTAACTGACTACAACAGACCCATTTATTGGCTGGTTTCATTCTTAATTGTGTTTTTTTTTTTATTGTTGACAGTATTACAGATGTCTCCCCCCCCATTTTCCCCAACTTTTTCCCTTCCACCCAACCCCCACCCCTCACCAGGCCTTCATCACACTGTTGTCTGTGTTCATGGGCTATGCATATATGCAATATGTTCTTTGGTTAATCTTTTCTCGTCTCCCTCACCCACTTCCTTCTGAGATCTGTCAGTCTGTTTCATGCATCCACATCTTTGGACCTATTTTGTTCATCGGTTAATTTTATTAGATTCCAGATGTAAGCAAGATTGTGTGATATTTGACTTTCTCTGGCTTATTTTGATAAGGGTTAGCTAGCTAGCTTAATTAGGTACACAGGAAGGGAGAGGGTACAGAGAGGATAGAGGCATCTTGGCCTGAACAATTAAAGCAGCCACAAGTTAGATCAAAAGCAGCTCTGACCTGAGCAGCCAGGACAGCCATAGGGGTAATAAAACATCTCTGGTTATGAAAAAAGAGGTCATTTTACTCTTTGAGCTGGGAAGCTAGTTGTTTCAGTCTCAAGACTTGGCAGAAGGTGCTGCTCAGTGTTTGAGCATCAACCCATGAACTAGGAGGTCATGGTTGGGTCCCTGGGCAAGGCACATGCTTGGGTTGTAGGCTTGATCTCCAGTAGGAGGCTTGCAGAAGATAGTTGATTAATGATTCTCTCTTATCATTGATGTTTCTGTCTTTCTATCCTTCTCTCTTCCTCTCTCTGAAATAAATAAAAAATATTTGTAAAAAAAGACTTGGCAGGATAAGGTTGCTAGGTACCGTAAGGTAAATCAAAAGTAACTCCAACTTGGCTCAGTGGTTAAGCATCAACCTGTGAGCCAGGAGGTCACAGTTCGATTCCCAGTCAGGGCATGTGCCTGGCTTTCGGGCTCAGTCCCCATCATGGGGCATGTGGAAGTTGGCTGGTTGATGGTTCTCTCTCATCATTGATGTTTCTATCTCTCTCTCCCTCTCCCTTCCTCTCTGAAACCAATATATATATACTAGAGGCCAGGTGCATGAAATTCATGCAGGGGAGGTGGTGTATGTGTCCCTCAGCCAAGCCTGCACCCTCTCCAATCTGGAACCCCTCAAGGGATGTCCAACTGCCCATTTAGGCATGATCCTGGGGGCAGTCGGACATCCCTATCACAATCTAGGACTGCTGGCTCCCAACTGCTCACCTGATTGCCTGCCTGATTACCCCTAACCACTTCTGCCTGCCAGCCTGATCACCACCTAACCACTCCCCTGCCAGCCTGGTAGCCCCTAACTGCCCTCCCCTGCAGGCCTGGTCGTCTCCAACTGCCCACCCCTGCTGGCCTGGTCACCCCTAATTGCCCTCCCTTACCAGCCTGGTTGCCCCTAACTGCCCTCCCCTACAGGCCTGATAGCCTCCAACTGCCCTCCCCTGCAGGTCTGGTCCCCCCCAACTGCCCTCCCCTGCTGGCCATCTTTGACCACATGGGGGTGGCCATATTGTGTGTTGGAGTGATGGTCAATTTGCATATTACTCTTTTATTAGATAGTATATTAAAAAAAGTAACTTCAACTTGAACAGGTAAGATGCATATGTGAAGGACAAAGAAAAGACACAGGATACAGGGAAAAGGGAAACATATTTTCACAGAGAATAGAGGAATGGTGCAAAATAAGGGAAAAGAAAGAGGGGGCACCATGTGGGCTTTGGCCTTTGAAACTGGTACTATGTAGTAGAGTGGCGATTGAGGAAAGAACGGGGATCCTAGATTAAGGGAACAGGGTCTCCAGGATTTATAGTGCCTCAAGACAAACAGAGCAGGGGCCACCCTCTTTAGTGTATCTCTCTATCTCTCATTAGCTAGGAGACAGAGTCTTAGGAATAGAAACTTAGAATTAGGAGTTTTAGAGATAGTATCTGCTTGCAATAACATTTCTGTACTTCTCACCTACCACCTTTTGTTTGTGGCATCATTCTTTGAATCCATCTGGACAAGAACCCAGGAAAGAAATCACCCTTGAACCCTACCCTGCTCACACACACTCACACACACACACACACACACACACACACACACACACACCGAAACAACAAATTAATTTCACTCAGCATAATAATTTTCAAGTCCATCCATGCTGTCATAAAGGGTAAGAGATCTTTCTTTTGTACAGCTGCATAATATTCCATTCTGTAAATGTACCATAGCTTTTTTATCCACTCATCTACTTTTGGGTGCTTGAGCTGTTTCCAAATCTTAGCTATTGTAAATAACACTTCTATGAACATAGGGGTGCATATAGTCTTTCTGAATGATGTTTTGGGATTCTTAGTATACATTCCCAGAAATGAGATTGCTGGGTCAAATGGCAGTTCTGCTTTACGTTTTTTGAGGAAATGTTATAGTTTTTTCTACGGTGGCTGTACCAATCTGCATTCCCAGAGTACTAGGATTCCTTTTACTCCATATACTTGCCAACACTTGAGTTTGTTGATTTATTGATGGTAGCCATTCTGGCAAGTGATACCTCATAGTGGTTTTAATTTGCTTTTCTCTGATGATTAATAATATTGAGCATTTTTTCATATCTCTATTAGCCCTCTGTATGTTCTCTTTGGAGAAGTGTCTATTCAGGAGTCTGAGTTGGCTCTAGTAGCCTTCAACATTGTTTCAGTCCTGACTTCTCACTCTTAGTCACATGGGGATATGGAAATGTTTATTGTATTATTTATTCTTCATTTTGTTCTTTTTTTCTTTTAGGAGAGATTTCAGAGTGTATATGTAGGAAAATTTCTCCTACTTTATTATATACAACCTAAATTCTTAAAGTATGTTATATTTTTACACTTGTTCCCTGAACTACTCCCATTGGCACGTTGGAAAATAAAGAACAGAGAGATTAAATTGTTTACCTAGCCATGCAGAAGGGAAAAAATACATCTTGCTCAAGGGTCATTCTTGGCCAGCCTACTAGTTACTTTATTATCTTGGAACTTAATTCTTAAAGAGATTATTCCCCCCAACCTGACAAGGAAAGCAAAGTAGAAAAGAGAAAGATGTTCAGTACCAAAAATGTTTTCCAATAGCTAAAAGATGCTAGAGAGAATGAGCAAAAAATAGTTAATATAATTTTATATCAAAGTTTAAATCAGTTTCAAAAATTAGATTTTATTTTCCAATCTTTTGTCCATACAACACATATACTACTCAGATGCCAGATGTTTAGACTTAATGTATATCTAGGTTGCCACTCTTTTCTTAGATGTGACTTCACAATCATAAGAAATAGCCCAGAATGAGTAGCTAAAGTCTAGCTAAAGCAATCAATCGGCTTTAGCAGTTAAGTATCTTCTTTCAGGTTAAATTGTATTGCAATGCTTTTTAAAAAATGGTTGCCACAGTAACCTCAGTAATCTGCCTTTGAAGAATCACATGATTTTTTCATACCCTTCTTCTGGTAAATTTATTGTTCCTGTAGAACTCAGAGAGTGATAGAAGTCGGGGATAAATGTTATGATTTTATATTATTGTTGGTTCCAAGTTAGACTACAGGAAATTATCTTCTACTATGTAGAGTTTGCTTTTTGAGAACAGAGAAGGCAACCCTTATATTCACACAGCTGCAGGCTATTAAAATAGAAGAGAATGCAATCAAATATATTCTGATATCAGAATGCAACAACACTTTTAAGTTCTTCTTTGGTTGTTCCTACTCATATACAAATGTTGAAATATCAAGCATGAGCTAAACTTGTCAAACCAATGGTTTTTTTCAAACAATATGTGAGTAATCAATTGACTGTATTCTACTCTTGATTCAAACTGACTTGTGTACATTGGCCTCAACTTTTGACAATAATGCATAGAAAACAGAGAGAATTCCCTATCATTCACAGTGAGTTTTTAAATTAAATTTTAAAAACTTTGGAATTTTCCATAATTGCTTTTATCCAGAAGTTGCTTCATAAATAAACCTATCTCTCTCACTCTTTTTTTCTATCTCTCTTTCCAAATTTTGTATAGATACTTTTTTGGTTTTTCAACATCTATACCTAAGCATAAAGCACCAATGAGTTACAACAGGCACAGTGTTACTATGGAGTGTATGTATGCAGTGTTTCCAGATGGAAAATGTCACAGTAAATCATAAGACATTAGGGCAGTGGGATGTATGGGTGACATGTGCATACTCTATTTTCCCTTAAAATGGCTCTCCCCCACTCCCCCCACCAATCTCTCTGCCCATATGAAACCATGATGAGAAATAAAAAAGACTACTTCACATTTCAGCTACAGTAATTTATATTTCCATTTTGACATGACTTTTGAGTGGCTGGAATAGGGGTAATTTCTACTTCTATTTTGAATAAACTATAAGTCCCAAACAAACTTCTGTACTTAAATTAAAACACGTTTTATTGGCTTTCTGTAACTCTTTTACTTGATTTTTTCTACTGATATTTAACTAAATACATTTTCATAAGTTCATATATTTTTTAATTTTAATTTTTTTAATCCTCACCCAAGGATATTTTTCCATTGGGTGGAAAGAGAGAGGGAAAGACAGAGAGAAACATTGATGTGAGAGAAACACATCGATTGGTTGCCTCCTGCATGAGTCCTGACCAGGGCCCAGGCCAAGAGGATCCTACAACCAAGTACATGCCCTTGACCGAAATCGAATCTGGGATCCTATGGTCTGCAGTCTGATGCTCTATCCACTGAGCCAAACCGGCTAGGACTGACATATTTTTAGGTTACAGTTTAATATGAAAGCATGACCAATATCAAATTGAAAGATGTACTCATTTACACTGAGACCTTTGTTTTCAAATTCATTAGTAGGGGGGAAGAGAGGAAGAGAGAGAGAGAAGAATATGCAGATAAATACATGTCATATTAAAATAAATTTAAAAAGACTGACACACTGTTGATCAATTTTCATTTTATAAAGTCTCAATGCAGAAGTTTTTCAACTATTCACAAAATTGTATTTGTTCTCATCATTTACTATTTTATTGCTAATGTCGAGAAATGTAATTGTTGAGAATGGATTTTTATTTTTAATATTTTAATAAAACCTCACTGCATAACCTTTCTATCTTTCCTTCTTTTTGAATGGTGCATCCACCCTTTGTTTAGAACTAAACACTTTTATATTATTGCAAGCTTTTGTGCATCCAAATGTTAATAAACTAACATTTGTAATGCTAAAGTTTCCTATTCATGAGTAGTATGTGCAACCTATTTATGATTAATTCTTATTTATATCATACTCAGGTGTAAGCAATAAATGTTCCTTTTTAAACAGGAACCAAACAATGACATTGCTCCAAATAGGATTTTATAATCAGTTATTTTAAATATGCAGTAATGTCTCCTTCAAAATGACATTTCCTTTATGATCTTGGTGGGAGCAAGGGTAGAATTACCTATTAAGGGATAACAGCACTCATTAAACAAGTATTAACTCTGACCTAAATCAGATATTGGAAAATGAGGACAAGTACTACTACTTATGGGCTTTGTCTGTTATAGTGAGAGTTCACTATATATTCTTAAGAAAGTGGGACATATGCTTAGACTCTCAGAAAGGTAAATTTATATTTTAATAAAGTGCTTTATAGCAAGATTTCCTGTGCTGAAAAGTGCTTAGGAGAGAGTTCTGAAAATGCATATCTACAGTGAGCTTCAGAAAAGCACAAAACATGTGGATGTGTTATACTCTCAGAAGCTCTTCTTATGTATTATGTAGCAAGTTTCAACTGCAGTGTCAATATTTGATAATTTAGTAAGCTATGGATAAGTAAGGACTTATAATTTTTTTCCATCTTCTGATTTTATTTTATTTCACAATTGAGATTTTATTGGTTGTTTTGAGGATAAATAAGCAGACATTTCAATTTGTACACAATTCTTAACACATGTACCCAAAATGTAAAGCCATGTAGTTGTGATTCTTTTCTAAATAGTTATTCTGGTGAATTTCCAGCTGAAAGTTTGGAGGCTAATTTTTCTTAATGAAGTATCAAGTACCAATATCTTCAAATGTTGACATGCTGTTACATCAAAGTCCCACTAATTCACAATTTAATATCAAATATACTACATAATCAAATTTTCAATCTTTCACAGCACATTGACAAAGTTTTTAGAAAAACTGGACTACCACAAAAAAGGTGTTACAGATGCACAAAATTCAGACAAGGAGAGCCAAAATCAAGGAGTGGTTTTATTTAGGAAACAAACAAACAAAAAAACATGGGAATAGAAATAATTTAAACTGTTCAAGACATATTAAATGCATGACTGACTCCAAATTGCCATTTACTAGTAGTATACTTTTGTATTATCTATACTAATAAAAGGGTAATATGCTAATTAGACCAGGAGACCTTCCGGGCATCCTTCTGGACAAAGCCATGGTGGTGGGGCTGAGGCAGAGGCAATGAGGGGAGAGCAGGTTGGCAGGGGGGGAGGGCAGTTGGGGGCAATCAGGCCAGCAGGGAGCCATTTGGGGGCGAGCAGGCTGGCAGGGGGTCAGTGGGGGCAAGCAGGCCGGCAGGGGGGACATTTGGGGGCGAGCAGGCTGGCAGGGGAGGCCAATTGGGGGAGAGCAGGCCAGCAGGGAGGGGCAGTTGGGGGAGATCAGGCTGGTAGGGGGAACATTTGGGGGCAAGCAGGCTGGCAGGGGGACACTTGGGGGCAAGCAGGCTGGCAGGGCGGCAGTTGAGGGCGATCAGGCTGTCAGGGGGGGCAGTTGGGTGTGATCAGGCTGGCAGGATGGGCCAGTTGGGGGAAAGCAGGCTGGCAGGGTGGGGCAAGTTGGGGGAGAGCAGGCTGGCAGGGCAGCAGTTGGGGGCGATTAGGCCGGCAGGCGGGGCAGTTGGGGGTGATCAGGCTGGCAGGATGGGCCAGTTGGTGGCAAGCAGGCCAGCAGGGGGGGCAGTTGGGTGATCAAGCTGGCAGGCAGAGTCGTTAAGGGTGATCAGACATGCAGACAGGTGAGCAGTTAGGAGAAAGCAGTCCCAGATTGTGACAGTCAGACATCCCCCTAGGGGTCCCAGATTGGAGAGGGTGCAGTCTGAGCTGAGGGACACCCCCCCATGCACGAATTTTGTGCACCGGGCCAGTAGTCCTATATAATAAAACTCTAATATGCAAATCGACCGAATGGCGCAATGACCTGCAGAATGACTGGTCGCTATGATGCACACTGACCACCAGGGTGCATTGCTCAATGCAGGAGCTGTACTCTGGTGGTCAGTGCACTCCCACAGGGGGAGTGCCACTCAGCCAGAAGCCGGGCTCATGGCTGGCCAGCGCAGAGGTAGTGGCAGGAGCCTCTCTTGCCTCCATGGCAGCACTAAAGAGCAGCGAGCTGAGCAGTAAAGAGCAATGAGCAGGCAGGCAGTAAGAAGCAAGGGGTCCCAGACTGTGAGAGGGATGTCTGACTGGTGGCAGGCGAACATCCCCCGAGGGGTCACGTACTGCGAGAGGGTGCAGGCTGGGCTGAGGGAACCACCCCTACCCCCAGTGAATTAATTCATGCACTGGGCCTCTGATAGATTATAAAAACTACCTCATCTGTGGAATGTTAAACTGACACCCAAGACAATCAACACCTACCATATTCACTATCCCACTATTTTTTTTGGTTGTACCAAAAACAACAACAACCAACAAATGATTTAACCTCTTTAAAAAAAGCATTTACACTTTTAAAAAAGCGTATGAAGTGATATTCCCTTCTCAAAAATGTATCTAGAACTACTAAAAAACTTGTGTTCATTAATCTGTACTAATAATAGACATATATGTAAATTGACTGTACCTCCGCTATGCCCACAGCCAATCAGGAGTGAGTATGCAAATTAACCTGACAAAGATGGTGGGCCTGTGGGCAGCGTGCATACATGCAGGTGCCAAGCGGCGGTGATGCAGTGGGCGTTCCTGCCCCCTCCCCAGCCACTCAGGGCCTACGTGCTCAGACACTGAGTGGCTGGGGGTGGGGTGGGACTCCCACCCCCCCTCTGCATAGTCGGGGCAATGTGGCGGGCATCCCCAGGACCCAGCCCCCTTCGAGCCTGTGGCCAGCGCACGTGCACCTGCACTGAGCGGCTGGGGTCCCGGGGACGCCACTGGAGTGTCCAGTCCTGTCAGCCTTTTCTGGGGGCGGCTGGAGTTTGCAGTCCTTTGGTTTGTGCAGTCCCTGGAACAGAAGCGGAAACCAAGAGCACGGGAACACCAGGAATTCTGGGAATCGGAATTCTGGTGACAGATGCATTGCAGGATCTCCTAGAGGAAAGTGAGCCTGAAGCAAGTTACTGTTGTGGGTGGGGGATGGAGGGAAAGCAAAGGTGAGAGACATAAGTAAAGTCACAGTGTTGAGGAAAAATTAAAGGGAAGATATCCTGCAACTTTTAGGAAATCTCCACCAATGGAGCAAAGAAAAAAAAAGCCTCTATTATTCTGTGAGCACCATATCAAACTGGGTTGTGGTCTCAGACAATTCGCTCATATGATTGCAAAGACAGACAGAAACTCCCAGATTGGAGAGGTGCAGGTCGGGCTGAGGGACCCACCCCCGTGCATGAATCTTCATGCACCAGGCCCCTAGTAGTTGATAAAAATAATCCTCTGGATTGTACAAAAAAGGAGATAGGGGCCACTGATAAGACATAGTATATGATATTAATCAGACTTGGCTTCTTTTTCTCCTGCTTCATCTGGGCTGGACTCTCTTCATTTTCAGTCTCTCCATTTTCTGAAGGTAGATCTTTAGGTTCCTGGTTGCCCTCTTTGGCCTTTTTTCCACTTGCTACCCTTTTCCTTTCATTTGCACGTTTTTTCTGCACATCTATCCTTTCCTGCCACCTTTTGGGGTTTCATTTGCACTTTTGCAGGAGCAGGTTTAGTTGACGACCTCTGGAATCTCCTCTTAGCCTCCTCCTTCTCTGCTTCCTTGGCAGAGCTGACCTTTCTCTTGGGCATCATAGCAGTGGGGTGGGCTCATGCCTGAGAACCATCATCTACTCAGAGCCTTCTCGAACATGGGTTGCCTGATATTCACTACGGCTTCTCACCTCCCTCTTCTAACTATTTTTTTAAAGTATGTTTTTATTGATTTTAGAGAGAGGGGAAGGGAGAGATAGAATCATGGATGCAAGAGAAACATCGATCAGCTGCCTTATGTATGCCCCCTACTGGAGATCTAGCCTGAAACCTGGGCATGTGCCCTAAGCAGTAATTGAACTCAGCGACCTTTTGGTTCATGGGACAATACTCAACCACTGAATAACACAGGCCGGGCCTCCCTCTTCTGATTTTAGATATGCCCAAGTATCTTTTCCCATCCGTTATATACATTCCTGGTTTCTCTACAAAAAAAAAGGGGTTTATAGCAAATGTTCTTTAGGGTTTTCAATTTTTACTTAGTTTGCTAGTTTGTTTCTTTTCCCTCCTCCCCCTTTTGCCCTCCCCCCCCCCTTCTTTTCTAAAGTGTATGTATATCAAACTCTGGATTTTTTTTTTTAAACATAAATGAACTATATATCATTAAATGAAATACTTTGGAAACAATAGAAATAAAGTTGTTGATTAAAAATATCTGTAGACGATACCTGCTCATATACATATGCATACTATAATTGTGCACTTATTATGTGTAACCATTATAAATATGGAAGTATACATTTTTAAATCACTTCTAAAACAGATTTAAATTTTGTGATAAGTAAACAAATATAAACTGATAAAATGGAGAAATAAAATTTGGAACAAACTCTGGATTTTAATAGATTTTAAAAAATTCTTTATTGTTGAAAGTATTACATATGTCCCATTTTCCCCCCATTGACCTCTCCCAGCACACCCCCAGCCCCAGCACAGACTTTCACCCATCTATTGTCTGTGTCCATGGGGTATGCTTATATGCATGCACATAAATCCTTTGGTTGATCTCTTACCAAACCCCCCAAACCTCCCCTGCCTTTCCTCTGAGGTTTGATGGTTTGTTCGATCCTTCTATGTCTCTGGATCTATTTTTGTGTATCAGTTTATATTGTTCATTATATTCCAAAAATTAGGAGACTATATAATACTAACCTTTCTCTAACTGGCTTATTTTGCTTAGCATACTTCCCAGGTCTATCCATGCTATTGCAAATGGTAAGACTTCTTTCTTTTTTACAGCAGCAAAGTATTCCATTATATAAATGTACCATATTTTTTAATCCACTCATCTGCTGATAGGCACTTAGGCTGTTTCCAAATCTTAGCTACTGTAAATTGTGCTGCTATGAGCATAGGGGTGCATATGTTCTTTCTGATTAGTGTTTCTGATTTCTTGGGATATATTCCTAGAAGTGGGATTACTGGGTCAAATGGGAGTTCCATTTTTAGTTTTTTTGAGGAAACTCCATACCGTTCTCCACAGTGGCTACACCAGTCTGCATTCCCACCAGCAGTACATGCAGGTTCCCTTTTCTCCACATCCTTACTAGCACTTGTTTGATTTGTTAATTTGTTGATGATTAGCCATTCTGACAGGTGTGAGGAGGTACCTCATTGTCATTTTGATTTACATCTCTCCAATGATTAGTGACTTTGAGCATTTTTTTTTCATATGCCTCTTGGCCTTCCATATGTCTTGGATTTTAGTGGATATTTTTCTCTCTTATGGATTAACAATAAATGAAACTTGGGCTAAAATAAAGCCAGCATAATTTTTGCATATACTTTGGCGATTCCCCATATTATGCTTAGAAAAAAGTCATGTAGTTCATCCATCCATACAGATAAAGACAATGTGCCAACTACAAATAAATATATACATAAAGTCTAATATACTAGTATAAATGTCAAGCAATTAAAAACATTGGCATTTTAATATGATTCTGGACATTTTATCAAAGCACAGAATATGGATCCAGACTTACCTGGGTTTGTTTATTAGCTCTAATTGTACTAGCTGTGTTGTTTTATGCAATGTACTTAACCTCTTTATGCCTCAAATTTTCATCTATAAAGTGGGGATAACAATAGAATCTATTTTATAGGATCTTTGTAAGATTAAATAAATTAACATACAGAAACCTCTTAGAATAGTACCTGGATCAGGAGCTTTATATAAATTCTTCACATCATTACTAAGGAGAATACATTAGAAAAAGAAGTTAGCTGAGATACAAAAACCAGGTCACATAAAAAATTTGTTGAAAGAATAGATAATATCTAAATAAATAAAATAAAATACAGTGTGTCCCAAAAACATATATACAGACTCTAACAGCTGATAGTTCAATTTTGAAAATGAAATGTATTTTAATAAACACTGTCTTTAAAATTATTCACATATGTGTATACATTTTTCTGGGATACCCTACGCATTATAACTGTATTTGTTGCTCCTCAAAATCATGTTAGAAACAAAAAGAAGTCACAAAGAGGTAATCTTTTTTTCAGCATAATATATGTCATGTTAAAGGATATTTCATATCTTAAAATATTGAAATAGAGTGCTCTGGATATAGTATGACTGATGACTGCCACCTGACCTCTGTCTTTTGTCCATAACCTATTCTTTTTTTAAACGTTTCTGAACCTATTCTTAAATGTAACAGAAAATTCTTGTACTAGAAATGGGGATTATGAGAGGATTAGGAAATGATAACTACCTGATTTGGGGGGAATTTCTGAGTTCAGTGTATAGTTAGTTATGGGAAGTGTGGACAAAAAAGGGCCCATTTACTAAAACTGACAAGCTCAGGGGAGGCCTTACAAAACTCAGAAATGGAAAGTAAACACAGTATGATCTGAACATAAAAATTCCTAACTTGACCGAACGAGTCATGGTACGTAGTCATGTCCAAGGCCTGTAGCTTCCTAACATAGCTCAATCTTTACCCTAAGTGAACCTGTCTATTGCATCTAAGATAACATACCCTTGAAATGTCAGAATAATCCCCTTTTTCTGGATCCCTTAGGCTACACCCACTACATCAGAGCTCAAGACCACAGAACCCCTCATTGTTATCTTTTTCCCAGAAAGCCATCTCTATGTCTTGTAAATGTTCATTGTGAACTATCCTGTACCAACGTCAAAGAAGTAGTTGTCTGTCTTATTCTCTATCCAATCTCAGAGATTTTCCCACTTTGCTTTCTCCTGCCTCCTTAATCTACCACCAATGAATTTCATGTAACCCTCCTTACATTTCCTTTGATTGTAATGGATAAAATAAGCTCCAAAACTGCCATTCTCCTGGGCATTTTCTCAATCTATTAAAATTTTGCTTCCTGATAATTCTGGTCAGTCTGGCTCAAATAAACTAAAAAGTTCTCTATAGGATTGAACATTTCTTATGTCAACAGAAGTATAAGCTACATTCTTTGTGCTTTTGACAGTCGAGGCTGTTTGAAACTTTTTTAAACTCACAATACTGTGACATGTCATAATATGCTTTTAAGGAAATCACACTAGGGCTAGTAAAGATCCTATATTCTAAGCCCCCTGAGTGGGCCTCTACTGCCCAGACTCCTCACCTTTACTCCTGAGGCCCCTCAAATCTCTCTATAATCAAGAAACTGCCCAGCATATCACCTTAAAGATGCTGCTACAAAATGAAATCTATTCTTCATTTGTCTAATCTGATTTGTCAGCCATTAAAGATATTAAATAGCCTCCAGTTTCCCATAAACTTCTTGTTTCTTCTTTATGGCAATTACCAAAAGATAAGTATTTATTCAGTGCCAAAAGTGTATGATCCTATTCTGTTTGATTCATTACTGTAAAACCAGAACCAACAAGAAATTCTAGCAAAAAGAAGTATACTTAGTAGGTGTTGAATTAATGAATGAGTGAATAAATGAATATATATCTTCTAAGTACAGATGACCACTTTTTGAATAATTTGCTATATGTCTAAAATCTGGCAGGGAATTATCAACAAATTTGAATACATAAAAAAATTAGTGTTGGGAACACTTAATAAACATGATGACCAGACTTAAGATATTAATATTTGCATTTTATTGACATTAAAATTCATGTAATTTTCATCATAATAAATGAAAAAAATCTACTCCTTCCTTTATTGATGCTAATTAAAATGTAAAACATATTTTAATGTCATCATAATGAATGAGACAATCTGCAAATTGGTGACGTGCTATTTAAATTACTAATTGGATTTCAATAAGCATTTAGTAAAATATCGATCTTAAATCTGTGTAATAAGTGATTGGAAGCCTTATGAAATATGTCATTTTAATATTAAAGAATCTGAGTAACAAAAATAATTCAGAAGTATACGATTTTAAGGAATCTGCTAAAAAGACATTCAAACTTTAAGAACATTAAGCTCACGTTAAAAAGTGAAGTCAACTTATCTAACATATACATGAGTACTTGATTAATAATATATAATAATTTATAGATGTAGAAAGTTGCAGAAACCTACGGAAAATCATAACTTTAGGGAGAGGGAGTAATAGAAGGAATAATTTGCTTTGGAAATATACTGGTGATAGAAATTCTAGAGGCTATATGGGTTTGTGACTTTAGCATCAGACCTGAATTTAAATGTCAATTCTACTACTGACAAGTTGGGAGACTTAGGAAAATTCTAAGCCTGCCATTCTTTTTAAATATTTCTTTTTCTTTTATCATTTTTTCTTTTTTCCTTCTTCTGGGTCTCTCCTCTCTCTCTCTCTCTCTCTCTCTCTCTCTCTCTCTCTCTCTCTCTCTCTTTATTTGCCCACACATAGATTTTGTCATTGAGAACCCTGAATGTCTTTCTTTATTAATGTAGTGCATTTTAGCAGTATCAATACCAGATAATTTCAATGCTTAATCATACATAAGACCTATTTCCCTATAGGGGGATATATGTCTCATGCAAAAGGCTGGTAAACATGAGAACAAATATAGTAAAAACCGAATTTATTGCACAGGGAAACATTTTACTCATCAACTCCTACTGATGTCTCTTGTGGTGACTGTTTTTGAGATAATCTAGTTGAAAAAAATGCATTGATCAGATTCAATATTTATTAATGTGTCCCACTAACTTCAACATCTTTCTAGATTGGTAGACATATTTTGTTTTTCTCTGCCAGCCTCTCTTATTGCATATATCCTATGAGTAGACTAAGTCTAAGTCTAGTAACAAATAGATAATTAAGACTTTAAAGGAAAATATATATGAGGATAGTTTATCCTAGTTCACTCTCTTTTTCAATAATTATAATATTTTTGTTGTAAATACCATCAGGGAACACAAGAGCATTCAAGTATTTGTATTTTAGACTTTATGTGAGAAAATATGAATTATTTATATTTCATGCCTACTTATTGGATCTGCAGTAATAATGGGACATCCAAAATTGACCTTTTATGGACTAGCACTACAGCATTTGAAGGAAAAGCTGGGAAATAATGAACAAAAATACTGTAATTTTCAAGGTAATGTAAGAAAGTATTCTGGGATTCAACAATAAAGATTTCCATATCCTCGATTTAAAAGGTTATCATATTTTCTGTTGAAAATCTTCCCTGATAACAATCATGGTAGTCCTCTTTATAGGAGGAGAGTTTTAGTTCATAAAATGCATATTTTTCATTTTGTTATTCTAAACTTATGGCCAATCTACTTTCACCACTGCTCAATTATCATCATCATTTTCAACTTTTGAATACTTCACTGTGTCTTTATCATTTTCAAGATGCAGACTACTGCCAATGACCCACTGGTTGTTCCTACAAGCAGTAGAGTACAGAATAGAGAAGCAGGATGAGTACAAGGAGCCAGGGCTGAAGCCAAGGTAAAAATGATGAAGGATATATCTGCACTGAAGATTTTTAGTGAAGATCAAATTAAGTGGTATTTGTAAACCTCCTACAGATACTAGGTAAACATTACAGTAATCTTATATATTAGTATGATAAAGAAACATCTAAATAATAATAAAAGCATAATATGCTAATTAGACCAGACTTCCTTCTGGATGACCTTCAGGACGAAGCCAGGGCTGCGAGGGAAGCCCGGGTCCCGGGTGCCAGAGGGAAGCTGGTGCTGGCAGCCAGGGGAAGCAAGGCCTACTCTTTTTTTTTTTAAATATATTTTATTGATTTTAGAGAGGAAGGGAGAGGGAGAGAGAGAAACATCAATGATGAGAGAGAATCATTGATTGGCTACCTCCTGCATGCCCCCTACTGGGGATGGAGCCTGCAACCCAGGCATATGTCCTTGGCTGAAATCGAACCTGGGACCCTTCCATCTGCAGGCCGACACTCTATCCATTGAGCCAAATCAGCTAGGGCTAGAAGACCTACTCTTGCACGAATTTCGTGCATTGGGTCTCTAGTATCTCAATAAATGACACCTAATCTTCTCTAATTTCAATTTTATACATTTAGATATAATCACATTATTTTTCTATATCTAACTCAGTAAATGGTTTCCCACTTCTTTTTTCCAGTCTTTTTAGGTTGAAAGTATTACATATGTCCCCCTTTCTTCCCCCATTGACCCCTTCTGGCCCACCCCCATGCCCTAACTCAGGTCTTCACCACCTTATTGTCTGTGTCCATGTGTTATGTACATATGCATACAAGTTCTTTGGATGATCTCTTCCCTCCCACACACCCATTCCCACCTTCTGAGATTCAATAGTCTGTCCCATGCTTCTATGTCTCTGTGTCTATTTTGTTCAACACTCTATTTTGCTTATTAGATTCCACATATGAGTGAAATCATGTGATACTTGTCTTTCTCTGAATGGCTTATTTAACTTATCATAATACTCTCCCAGGCCCTCCATGCTGTCTCAAAGGGTAAGAGATCATTCTATTTTTAAAATATATTTTTATTGATTTCAGAGAGTAAAGGAGAGCGAGGGAAAAATAGAAACATCAATGATGGAATCATCAATTGACTGCCCCTTGCATGCCCCCCACTGGGAATTGAGTCTACAACCCAGGCATGTGCCCTGACCAGTAAATGAACTGTGATCTCCTGGTTCATAGGTTGGTGTTCAATCACTGAGCCATGCTGGCTGGGAAGGAGATCCTTCTTTTTTACTGCTGCATTGCCATGACCTGCACAGCGAAGTCCAGGATCTGAAGGAGGGGCCAGTGCACAAATGAAAATGCTATACAAGAAATATGAATTTAGAAGGCATTGGGCACCAGGATGGAAACTTCTTCCGTTTCCAGCAGGGGGGTTAGTGAAGAGGCACACCAAGTTCTGGCCTAGACCACTTTTATTTAATTGAATACACATTTTCCCTTTAGCAATGCATACAGGCAGATCAAAGGTAAAGTTTGGTAAACAATGTAAGGATTATCAGGTCAGGAAATTGTCTTGAGCTACTGCACCCACAACAGGGCAATTATGTGCTGATTTTCAGCCCTGCTGAATGCCAAAGTCCATTGGCCTTCCAATGTTTCTTTTTGCACTTTTATGCTAACTGCTGTTTGCTTTAGCCTCCTACACTACCTAGTATTCCATAGTGTAAATGTACCACAGCTTTTTTCCCACTCATCTACTGATGGGAACTTAGGCTGTTTCCAGATCTTAGATACTAGGGGTGCATACATTCTTTCTGATTGGTGTTTAAGGTTTCTTAGGATATATTCCTAGAAGTGGGATCACTGGGCCAAATGGAAGTTCCATATTTAATTTTTTGAGGAAACTCCATACTATTTTCCACAGTGGCTACACCAGTCTTCATTCCCACCAGCACTGTAGTAGGGTTCCCTTTTCTCCACATCCTTGCCAACACTTGTCATTTGTTCATTTGTTGATGCTAGCCATTCTGACAGATGTGAGGTGATACCTCAATGTAATTTAAATTTGCATCTCTCTGATTATTAGTGACTTTAAGCATTTTTTTTATATTTCTCTTGGCCATCTGTATGTTCATTTTGGAGAAGTATCTGTTTAGGTCCATTGCCCATTTTTTAATTGCATTGTTTGTCATTATTTTGTTAGGTTGTATGAGTTCCTTATATACTTTGTATATTAACCCTATATCAGATGTATCATTGCCAAATACATTCTCTCCTACAGTGGGCTTCCTTTTCATTTTGTTGATGGTTTCTTTTGCTGTGCAGAAGACTTTTATTTTTTACTTTTATTTTTTGCATGTACCTGTCCAATTTTCCCAACATCATTTATCAAAGAGACTGTCTTTACTCCATTGTATGCTCTTGCCTCCTTTGTCAAATATTAATTGACAGTAATGGCCTGGGTCAATTTCTGGGTCCTCTGTTCTGTTACATTGATCTATATACCTCTTCTTGTGTCAGTATCAATCTGTTTTAAGTAAAATGGCTTTGTAGTATAGCTTGATATCTGATATTGTGATTTCTCCAACTTCGTTCTTCTTTCTCAAGATTTCTGTCACTATTCAGTGTCTTTTTTGATTCCATATAAATTTGTGGAGTGTTTGTTCTAGATCTGTGAAATATGCCAATGATAATTTAATAAGGATTGCATTGAATCTAAAGATTGCTTTGGGTAATATGAACACTTTAATGATGTCAATTCTATGAACATGTTATATTCTTGTCCTTGTTTATATTTTCCTCTATTTCTTTTTATCATCATGTAATTTTCTGAGTACAGGTCTTTTACCTCCTTTGTTATGTTTATTCCTAAGTATCTTTTTTTAAATTACTTTATTGATTAAGGTATCACATATTTGTCATCAACCCCCTCCCCCCGTTCCCTTCCCAAACCCCCATACATGCATGCCCCGGTTGTCCGTGATCACTGGTTAGGCTCATATGCAAGCACACAAGTCCTTTGGTTGATCTATCTCCCTTGTCCCCACCCTCCCATACCTTCCCTCTGAGGTCTGACAGTCTGATCAATGCTGTTCTTGTTCTTCAGTCTATGTTGTTCATCTTTTCCCCTAGATGAGTGAGCTCATGTGATACTAGGAATACACTTATAGGAACCAAAAATGAGACAAGCAATAATAGTTATGCTGAGAGGCAAATGAATCAGTCTATAGTGAGTTTCTTTCTGGGCCAACAGTTCTTTTGAGTCCCGGTTTCTATGTCCAACAGTTGTTTATGTGTTCATAACAGCAATGATATTTCAGTTCTGGATGGTGGACAAATGGTGGTATTGCAGGTCTGACCCTCTCTGGTTTGGTCCTGGGCAAATGAAAAAGGATCGCAAGTCAAATTTATAGAAAATATTCCTTTATTAACTTTTGGTTGAGAATATGTTTGTATATTTTCAGAAAACAACTCCGAGACATGTGGATTCCTGCAAGAGAGGAATTGACAGGAGTGCTCCAGCCATGAAGTCAGAAGAGAAACAGTCCAGAGATGGAAGACGCTGATGATGCCTTGCCATACTGGCAGTCAGCAGATATTCCTAAGTATCTTAATTTTTGTGTTGCAGTGGTAAATGGGATTGTCTTTTTAGTTTCTCTTTCTTAGAATTCATTATCTATATATATAAAAGGCTAAGTGACCATCGGAACCGAACGGACGACCGAACAGGCTGCATGGCACAACCAGGCCATCAGGGGGGTTAGTGAGAGGCGACCAAATGACTGAGCATCAGGCTGCATGGGGTGACCAGACCAGCAGGGTGGGCAGTTGGTGGTGACCAGGATGTCATGGGGGGCAGTAAATGGCGACCAGGCCGGAGATGGGGGGAAGTTAGGAGCGACCAGTCTGGTGGAGGGGGGCAGTTGGGGATGACTAGGCTGGTGGGGGGCAGCTGAATGTGACCAGGCCAGCAGTGGGGGCAGTTAGGGGCAATCAGGCAGGCAGGCAGGTAAGCAGTTAGGAGCCAGTGGTCCTGGATTGTGAGAGGAATGTCCGATTGCTGGTTTAGGCCTGATCCCTAGGAGATGAAAATTTAATAAGGATTAAATTATCCTTATTAAATTATCATTTAATTTAAATGAACAACAATATACCAACAAGCTGAAGAATGTGGATGAAATGGACAAATTCCTCAAAAATATGGTGCAGGCTGGGCTGAGGGATCCCCCCCCCCCCCTGTGCACGAATTTCATGCACTGGGCCTCTAGTTGGTGTATAAAAATGTCATTTATTTCTGGGTCTTAGTTATCATGTCATCTGCAAATAATGAGTTTTACTTATTCCTTTCCAATTTGGATGACTTTTATATTGTCTTCTTGTGTGACTTCTATGACTTGTTGAACAAGAGTGGTGAAAGCAGACATTGCTCTCTTGTTTCTATTCTAATGGGAAATGGTTTTAGTTTTGGCCCATTGAATATGATGTTGGTCACAGATTTGTCATATATGGACTTTATTATGTTGATGTATGATTTCTCTATTTCCACTTTGCTGAAAGGTTTTATGAAACCTGAGTGTTGGATTTTGTAGGATGCTTTCTATCCTTCAATTTGTTTGTGTGATGTATCACAATTATTGATTTGTGACTGTTGTGCCAGCCTTGCATCCCTGGAATAAACACTGCTTGGTGATAATGTATAATCTATTTAATAGATTGCTAGATTTGATTTGTTTATATTTTGTTGAGGATTTTTGTGTCAGTGTTCAACAGGGATATTGGCCTGTAATTATCTTCCTTTGTAGTGCTTTTATCTGGTTTTGGAATTAGGATAATGCTGGCCTCATAGAAAGAGGTTGGAAGTGTGCTTCCTCTTAAATTTTTTTGGAATAGTTTGAGGAGGATGGGTGTTAGTTCTTTGAATGTTTGGTAAAACTCTCCTGTGAAGCTACCTGGACCCGGGCTTTTGTTTGCTGGGAGATTTTTGATTACTGCTTCAATTTCATCAATTGTTATTGGACTATTAAGGTTTTCTGATTCTTCCTGATTTAGTTTATGAAGACTGTATATTTTCGAGGAATTTGTCCATTTCATCCATATTCTTCAGCTTGTTGGTATATTGTTGCTCATAGTATATTCTTACAGTCTTTTGTATTTCTGTGGTTAGTTGTTACTTCAACACTTTAGTTTCTGATTTTATTTATTTTAGTCTTTTCTCTTTGTTTCTTTAGTCATATTAGTCTGACTGAAGGTTCATTGATCTTGTTTATCTTTTCAAAGAACCAAAGAACCAGCTCCTGGTTTCATTGTATATATATATACACACACACTAGAGACCCGGTGCACAAAACTTGTGCACAGGGAGGGCGGTGTCCCTCAGCCCAGCCTGTACCCTCTCTAATCTGGGATCACAATCCAGGACTGCTGGCTCCCAACTGCTCGCCTGCCTGCCTGCCTGATTGCCCCTAACTGCTTCTGCCTGCCAGCCTGATCACCCCGTATCAACTCCTCTGCCAGCCTGATCGATGCCTAATTGCTCCCCTGCCAGCCTGATTGCCCCTAAGTGCCCTCCCCTGCCAGCCCGGTCACCCTTAACTGTCCTCCCTTGCCAGTTTGGTCACCCCTAACTGCCCTCCCCTGCCAGCCTGGTAACCCCTAACTGCCCTCCCTTGCTGGCCTGATCACCCCCAACTGTCCTCCCTGCCGGCCATCTTGTGGTGGCCATCTTTGACCACATGGGGGAAGCCATCTTATGTGTTGGAGTGATGGTCAATTTTCATATTACCTCTTTATTATATAAGATATATATATATATACTTTTTCTATATCATTTATTTCTACTATGATCTATATTATTTCCTTCCTTCTACTTACTCTGGGCTTTTCTTGTTGTTCTTCTTCTAATTTTTTAAGGTGTAAGGTTCAATAGTTTATTATTAATTTTTCTTTGTTTTTTAGGTAAGCCTGTAATCCTATGAACTTCCCTTTCCGGACTGCTTTTGCTGTGTCCCAGATAGTTTTGGGTTGTTGTGTATTCATTTTCATTTGCCTCCAGGAAGTCTTTTATTTCTTTCTTGATCTCATTGGTATCCCATTTGTTGTTTAGTAACATGCTATTTAGCCTCTATATGTTTGAATGCTCTTGAGTGTTTTACTGTAGTTGATCTCTAATTTCATTCCATTCTGATCTGAGAAGATGATTGATATGATTCAATCTTCTTGAACTTGTAGAGACTTGTTTTGCTTCCAAATATGTGATCTATCTTTGAGAATGATTCATGTGCACTTGAGAAGAATGCATATTCTGCAGATTTGGGGTAAAATCTTCTACAAATGTCAATTAAAACCATCTTAACCAGTGTGTCATTACAATCACTGTTTCCTTGTTAATTTGTTGTCTGGAATATCTATCCAATAAAGTCAGTGGGGTGTTAACATACCCTACTATGACTGTATTGCTGTCAATCTCTCCCTTACAGTCCTCCATAAATTTTCATATATATATATATATATATATATATATATATATATATATATATATATATAGGTGCTCATATATTGTCTAAATATGTGTTTATCAGGATTTTATCCTCTTGTTGGATCAATCCCTTTCATATTAAGTAGTGACCTTTATTGTCTCTTGTGATGGCTTTCATTTTGAAGTCTATTTTGTCAGATATGAGTACTGCTACCCCAAGGTTTTTATATTTTCATTTGCATGGAAATTTTTTTTCCACCCCTTCACTCTCATCTTTTGTTCTGAGGTGGGTCTCTTGTAGACACCATACATTTTGAGTCATGTTTTTGTATCCATTCAGCTACTTTATGTCTTTTGATTGGAGCATTTAATCCATTTACATTTAATGTTATTATTGATAGGTACTTATTTACTGCTATTTTAACTCCTATGCCTATGTTTCTCTCACTCCCTATTTCTTCTCATTACAGCTATCTCTTTAGAAATTCATGCAGTGCTAGTTTGGTGGTGATAAACACCTTTAACCTTTTCTTTTCTGGGAAGCCCATTTTACTATCCATTTTGAATAATAGCCTTGTCAGATATAATAATCTTGGTTTCAGATCATTGCATTTTATTACCTTGAATATTTCATGTCATTCTCTTCTGGCCTGTAGAGTTTCTGATGAAAAATCAGGTGTCAGCCTTATGGGAGCTCCTTTGTAGTTAACAAATTGCTTTTTTTTCTTGCTTCCTATAAGATTATCTCTCTGTCTTTAATTTTTGGCATTTTAATTATGATGTGTCTGGATGTGGGCCTGTTTTGGGTTCTTCTTGCTTAGGACTCTCTTTGCCTCCTGAACCTATGTGACATTTTAAAAAAAATTATATAGTTTTATTGATTTCACAGAGGAAGTGAGAGGGAGAGAGAGATAAAAATATCTATGATGAGTGAGAATCTTTGATCATCTGCCTCCTGTAGACCCAACACTGGGGATCAAGCCTGCAACCCGAGCATATTTCCTGAGCAGGAATCAAACTGACTTCTAGGTTCATAGTTCAATGCTCAACCACTGAGCCAAATCAGCCTGGCTTGTGTGACGTTTTTCTTCACCTGGTTCAGGAAGTTTTTTTCTATTATTTCTTCAAACAAGTTCTCTATCCCTTCTTCACTTTCTTCTCTTTCTGGACCTCCTATGATGCCATTATTGCTACATTTCATGTTGTGCCACAGCTCCCTTAAGCTGTTCTCCTGTTTTTTAATTGTTTTCTCTTTTTGGTTGTCTGATTGAGTAATTTTTCTACCCTGTCTTCTAATTCATTTATCCTATTCTCAGCTTTCCCTAATCTACTGTGTATTCCTTCCACTGTGTTTTTTATTAGCACCATGTCATTTTTCATACTTACTATATCTTTTCTCATGCCATCATTATTTTCAACTCTATGTCTGATAAATTTCTTGTCTCTATTTCATTTAGCTCTTCTTCTGGAGAATTCTCTTGTTCTTTCATTTGGCACTTGTTTTTTAGTCTCCCCATTTTGGTTGCCTGTTTGTGTTTGTATTTATGTATTAGGTAGATAGGCTATGCCTCCCAATCTCCAGTGCAACACCATGTCAGATGTTGTTTTTGATGGGCCCTGAGTATCCTGTTTGGAGCTATCAGGAATTCACTGCTTATGACTCCCTCTGCTGGGGCTGGTGCCTTTGGAATTGGCCAAGATGTGCACCAAGGTATGTTTTTCTTAGCTCCTAGCCCCAAATTAGATCAGGCAAAGCCTCTCTTTAGATCCACCTCTTCCTGTAGTCTGATTGTTATTCAGTCTTTATTAGCCTGAGACTATGGACCATAGGGTGGGGCGACAGGTTTTCCAACAGTGTGGGGCACTTGCTTCTGCCTACAGGCTGATTGTTATTCTCAGTCTTTTAATGGGCCTCAGAAACTCCACAGGGTGCAGTAAGAGGTTTTCCAAGATGGTGGGGAAATTGCTTCCTCTCCCAGTAATAGCTGCCTGGATGGTAAAGGTTTGTTGGAGAAAGGTGTCCTCTGCAGTATGAAGGAATGACTCAGCACAGGAAACCAGGGTATCGGCCTTCCAAGCTCCAACTTCAGAACCCCCAATGCTGGCTTCTGCTCACACAGCTCCAATCCACTCTGCCCACCCTCTTTTGGAGCCCAAGGTGAATGGCCACACACAAAATTTTGTGTTTTTCCTTTCAGAGGGTGTCTGCGTTTCCAGCCATCTCTCACTGGCGACAGTAACCCTGATGCTTTTCACAGCCAGATGTTGTATGGGCACCTTTCTCAGTTCTTGGTGCTCTGGACTGTGGAGCCCAGCTTGGATATTAAACCCCAGAGTTCTCAGTAGGAATCCCCCACAGCTGAGATATCCCTCTGGAACTTCAGTTGCTGTCTATGGTTGCCGGGCCAGCCCTTTTGTGCCTGCACTTTCTATCAGTCTCTACGTGGTCTTCCCTTTCCATCCTTGGTTATCAGGATTCTCTGCAGCTAGTCTTAAATTGATTATTCAGGATGGCTGTTCTGTATTTTAGTTTTAATTCCAGTTTGGTCCTGAGAGTGTCTCAGTATAGATTTCACTTATTCTGCTGCCATTTTGAAATCCTCTAGTTTCCCACTTCTTCACATGATTAAGGAACACTGGATTGAAGTTAAAATAACCTTGTTTTAGAAAGGACTTCATCACAAACTAGCCCTGTGATATAAATAAGGAAGGTTCTTTATTTAACATTTCTCAATTGTTCTTATTTATAAGTAAGAATAATAGTTTACTCTGGTAATGAATTGAACTAAGATCCTGAGTAATGAATTACAAATACATTTTAAAAGATGGAAAACACCTCTTTATAGTATAATGAAACAAACATTTAACTCCTCCAGTAGATTTGCCTAGAAATCTTCAAAGAAAGACATGGAAGTTTTCAAGGAAGATTTATTGAAGTAACCTCCCTCCTTAATCCCACTCCTATCTCACATCCCTAGCAAGATATTTTTCTTTTTTTGGCAAGGAGAGGGATAAAAAACTGGTTCATCTAAAGAGCCTTCAATGCTTTAAAACAAGTATTACTTTCTTTAGAAAGCTATAACATCAGTTTGAGCAACATTTAGGTGTACTTTTCAAACAGCTATTTAGTCTATTTATTCTGGTTAGGAAAAGACACAGGAAGAATTTTGAACCTAAAATTGAAGTCTGGTTATCCATTTTAATGGTGGACAAATTAGAATTGGTGTACTGTAGAAGGGTGTTTTTTTTATTTTTTAAATCACTCAAATGATCTCAGGTCTGCTTTGCAGTATTCCTAGGAGGCGAGACTATTTCTGGAACTACAGTGGAAACTAATACACTCAAGCCTGAAATATGAACTTATGACCTCAGGCTACATCAGAAATAAGCCAATCATCTCAGCATTGTATACCAAACTGAACTGGATTAATAAAAATATATCTCCATGACCTTAAAAATGTCTAAAATTATATGTTCTAAAAATTATATGTTCTACTCTTCTTAACTAGTACCTTTATGTTTTGATTTTAAAAAACAAACAAATGGATTTTGAATACAAGCTGATAAACTTCAAACTGAGGCAATCTCCCAAACTTCCTTTTATATCTGGTTAATTCCAAGATGTAAATGTCACATTTATGTCATAGTCAAGTCCAGCATAAAAGATAAAAAAAGTAGAATAACGTTTAACAAGATCCCCATGTCTGGAAATGATTGATTCTAGCATGTACTTCTTGCTAGACTGAGAGTTCATATTTATGATCAAGGCCCTCAAATCCCACTAGCATCCCTAGCATATGCCAAGCACATAACAAATGTTATTCAGTGAGTGATAACATGGCAAAAGACTATGGTTGCGTATTCTTGTCAAGCATCAACTCCTAAAAGAGCACCAGAAATAACTGTTAATCAAGCAAGTCTAAGTTTATTAGATTTACTGCAGTAAGGTAGAACATTTTGACAGAAGGTTAGCAATATCTCAAAGTGGGGAAATTAGGGTTTTGGGGTCTGGGATGGATGCTTTTAAGTCAAGTCTTGCAATGTAGGGAATTGGCTATGAGTCCACAGAGTTTATATCATAATAGCTTTCAATTGGTAAACACAGTGAGGTAAGCTATTAATCTTGATAACAAAGCATTTTAGTTGGTTCATAGTTTTACCTGTGAGGAGTGGTGTTTATTGGCATAAGAGCTAAAGTACTTTTCTTTGGTATCAGTACGATTGAACATAGTGAAAGAAAGTATGCACGATCCAAGTATTGTTTAACACAGGGACAGAAATTAATGGTTTCCGTTAATTAGAAATATATGAAAATTTAGTAAGCCTTCATAGAACCATCTAATGACAAAAATTATATTCATGAAATAATCACATCTACCTCATTGCAAATAAATTACTAACTTGATTCAAAAATTTAATTATATTATTCTTAGTTAACTCTCTCTGTTTTATTCAATGTTTTCCTAAAAATAATTGAATGGATTGAGAGAGGAATTACCATTTTTCTGAGGTAGTCAATCCTTGTATAAATTTTAATTAACTATTTTTGGCACTCTTCACATGCAAGAGTTTTTGCATCTGTACATCTGCCCAACTTATTATTCCATACCTCATGTGGGAGTCAAGTAAGCAGTAAGACTTTGAATTTCTTTATCTTTCTGCTAATCATTATTTCTGGCATTTCAAATGTTGGTACTTTATTATGTACTGTAAATATCTTTTTGTCTATATTACATTCCATGCATGTTCTAGACTTTTGCTCCCTCTATCTTGCTTCATTAGCCCATGGCATCCTATCTAGCAGGAACTCACAGAAATCCCTTTTCTTCTATCCTCTCTACTGTTTTGGGGTTATATATGTTTCTTTCCTTTCTTGTTGTTTAATGAGGTTTTAGGAGGAAAAGGAGGAAAGAGTGCATACTTGATCTCTCATCTTGACTGAAAACTTTTTGGTTAATTTTGGGCATTGGTTTGGATATTATATTTCTTTTTAACTGATTATTAAGTAATGAAACATGTACTATTCTAAAATATATTATATATCTTAATAGAAAGCAACATAGAATGTTGAAAACTAACTCTATATTGAGAGTTAATTTAGTTCTAATTCCAGTTTTGATGATTCTACCCATATGAAGTTGAACAAGTTACTTAACCTTTTTTATTTCAGTATCTTCATCTGTGATGTCCTTCTAAGATGCTTCTAAAGCCAATATTCGGATTCAATTACATCCCAAAACAGGGTATCTAAATTAATTACATAAGTACAAAACAATTTTATTATTTTAATACAAGTGTTAGGACTATTAACTCTCAAATTCTAACGTATGGATCTTAAGCCTCAGGTCTACATGCTTTAAAATATTATAATGCATTTATAGATAGATATAGATGTAAAGCAACTAGGTGTACTACAATTCAATTCAATTGTGACACTGACTACCTGGTATTAGTATCAGATTCCAAAAATATAAGGGCTCAGTCCCACAAGACTACCCCCCCCACACACACACACACACTTCAGATGCCAGTTACAAGTATTGGCTACCTGGATTATCTACTCTTATGTCCGACTTGGCTACTAAATTGAGGGTTCTCACAACTTCCACAAGTTTGATAACTTGCTAGAATGAGTCACATAACTCAAGAAAAAGATACATTTACTATTACAGTTTGTTATAAACAATACAAATGAACATTGATGTGAGGTACATAAGGGAAGGTCTGGAAGGGTCCTCAGTTCAGGAGCCTCTGTACTGTGGAGTTGGGGTGTGCCATTCTTCCAGCACATGGATTATTTCACCAATTCAGAAGCTCCTTGAACTCTATAATTTCAGGCTTTTGTTTTTTTAACTATATTTTATTGATTTTTTACAGAGAGGAAGGGAGAGGGATAGAGTTAGAAACATCGATGAGAGAGAAACATCTATCAGCTGCCTCCTGCACAGTCCCTACTGGGGATGTGCCCGCAACCAAGGTACATGCCCTTAACCAGAATTGAACCTGGAACCCTTGAGTCTGCAGGCTGACACTCTATCCACTGATCCAAACCGGTTAGGGCAAATCTACAGGTTTTTATGAAGGATTCATTACATACACATCATTGTGGTTATTTATTATTAACTCAGTCTTCATCCCCTCTCTACACCCTGGAGGTTTGTGGGGGAAGAAGGGGATAAAAGTTTCAAACTTCCAATCAAGGCTTGATCTTTCTTGGGCCAGTTCTCATCCTGAAACTATTTAGAGGCCCATCAAGAGCCACCTCATCTATATATATAAAAAGCCAGTTACTGGAACAACCAGAACGACAGGTCGCTATGATGGCCACTGCAGCCAGCCAACTGGCCCAATCAGGGGCGGGGCTGCCTGGCCAACCTCCTGCATCCCCTCCCCCTGGCTGGCCTTACCCTTCATTGGGTCCCCCACCCCAATCGGCCTGCAGCCCCTCCCCCCGGCTGGCCCCATTCCCCATTGGCTAACCCCACCTTAATCAGGTGTGGGGCTGGCCTGCAAACCACCCATGGCACCTCCCCCAAGCTGGTCATGCCCACAATTGCCCTCCCCAGCCAGACTGGCCCCCATGGGGCCCTGATTGGGGGGTAGGACTGGCAGCCAGCCTCCTGTGGCCCCTCCCCCTGCCTGGCCAGCCCCCCGATGGCCCTGATTGGAGGGCCTGCTGGCCAACCTCCCATGGTCCCTCCCCCAGCTGGCCAGCCCCCCTCATAGGCCTCGATAACCAGGCAGGCCAAGGGAGCCCACCCGTGCATGAATTCATGCACCAGGCTTTTAGTTAGAACAGAAAATGTTCTTATCACCTTTATCACTTAGGAAATTCCCAGAGTTTTAGGAGCTCTGTGCCAGGAAATGGGAAAAAGACCAAATATTTTTCTAAATATAATATACTAGGGGCCCAGTGCACAAATTTGTGCACCTTGAAGGGTACTGTGAGCCACGAGGCTGTGGTGGGAAGAGGGGCAGGTCTCAGCCTATCCTCTGCGCCCCCTTCTGGCCCCTCCCACCATGGCCCCCTGTCCCCTGTCTGCCGGTAGCCCTTCTCCTGCTGCCACCTCTCCCATGTGCTGATGGCACAGGCCCCACTTGCACCTGCTGATGATGCAGAGCGATTGGGGCCAGCGCCAGCAGTGGGGGTGAGCAGGGCTGGTGCTGTCAGCAGATGTGAGTGGCTGCTGCTGCCCCAATCATCCCTCAGGAGCAGGGGGAGGTGGAGAAGCCCCCAGGGGTGATCGGGGCTGGCAGCCACCACTCATACCCACTGATGGTGCTGAGTGATCAGGACTGGCGCCGGGCGCTGGCAGTGGGTGTGAGTGGTGGCTCCAGTGCCACCTGCAGGTGCGAGTGGGGCCAGTGCCAGTAGTGGGTGTGAGTGGTGGCTCCAGCGCCGGCAGCAGGCGTGAGCACCAAGCGGGACCACGGGGCATGGGAACAAAGAATTTTCAATAACCACCAGAGGCTCACCCTGATGATAGCAAATGGTGCTCTGCCTTGGCCTGCTGCCCCCGCTCACCTGCTCCACCATCCTGCCATGGCCAATGCCCTCCATGTTCCATGTGCGCCCCCTGGTGGTCAGCACATGTCATAGCGACCAGTTGTTCAGTTCTTCGGTTGTTCCGCTGTTTGGTCTATTTGCATATTAGGGTTTTATATATATAGACTAGTGGCCCAGTGCACGAAATTTGTGCACAGGGTGGGGGGGTGGTCCCTCAGCCTGGCCTGCATCCTCTCTAATCTGGGACCCCTGTGGTATCAGGCCTAAACCTGCAGTTGGACAAACCCCTCACAATGTGGGACTACTGGCTCCTAACTGCTCACCTGCCTGCCTGATTGATCTCCCCTAACCACTCTGCCTGCTGGCCTGCTTGCCCCCAACTACACCTCCCCGCCAGCCTGATCACCCTCAACTGCCCTCCCCTCCTGGCCTGATCACTCATAACCACTTCTACCTCAGCCCCACCACCATGGTTTTGTCCAGAAGAACATCTGGAAGGTCTCATGGTCTAATTAGCATATTACCCTTTTATTAATATAGATAGGATATGACATACTGCCATAACTATAACATATCTACCAGTATTACTCTATGAGAATACATGTTTCATCCAATAGGAAGGCATCTAGTGCATTACATTGTATAGGTTGTAAGTAGTAGGAAATACTGTATTCGTAGCAATAATATATACCCTGTGACTTCCTGATCTGGGAATGGTTCCCCAGTTCTTTTGATGTTTCCTCGCCCCTAATGTAATTTTTTTTGTCATTCAGTGTAACTTTATTTACTGTTTATTGCACATGATTTGAGGTCTTTAATTTCTAACCACCAAAGATTCAAAGGACTACTTTTTCCATGAAGTTTAACATTAACATTAGTGAATTCGTGTATTCATGTGTTTTTATTGTAAACATTTGCATTATTCACATTGTCATAGATCCTGAACTCATAAGCGTGGACCATGCACAGGCTGGCAGCAATCCAGGAAGCCACTCTGCAAGCAAACAGACACTCTGAATAAGGAGAAAAGCCATAGCATAACATTTAATGTCCAACCTGAGTCACCTGAGAATGTTATATATATTGACTTCTTAATTCATATAGTGTTGGGAACTCAACTGCTTGGTTGGTGGTGGGGTTGACCTGGTTTTGGGAGGATTATTCCTGAAATAATTAAGGAAAGGAGGGCTCAATCTTTCTTCTTGGTTGCTTGCTCCTCCCCAGCACCTTCATCGTTCTTCTCGTCCTCAGCTTCTTGGGCATCTTCTCCTTCACCTTCACCTTCATCTCCTTCTTCCTACTTTGCATCCTCAAATTCTTCCTTGGCACCTTCTTCCTCTTCCTCTCCTTCCTCTTCCTCAGCCTCTTCCTTCTCCTTTTCCTCTTCTTCAGCTTCTCCTTCAGAAGGGGGTTCATCGTTAGCTTCCTCGGCTTTTGCAGCCTCAATGGTCTCCTCCACCTCAGTCTGCTCTTCCTGGATGTGGCTGGTGTATTATAAAGGGAAGGAGTGAGCAGACATCAAGTAGGAGCTATTCTGTAAACCACCGTAGGCAGATCACCAAAGACCTGGGAACTCTGGTAGTAGCCGCTGGCTATGCTTCCCACGCTGGTGAAACTGAGCTGGGTCTCCTCACCTTCCAAGAGTTTCCTGTAAGCTGCAATGTCAATATTCAAAACTATATTCACATTGAAGAGGTCCTGGTATTCTTTTAAATATCCTGCCATTTCACTCTTTGTGGTTCTCAACTCATTTTCTAATTTGTTGATTGTGTCCTGCATAGCACTAACATCAGAGTTCTGCTTATCCTCCAGCTCTTGCAGCTGCTTTCCCAGCGCTTTGTTCATGCCCCAGCTTGCTTCCATCTCCAGGGTCTTGGCCTTGAGCAGTCGCTGGCCCACACCACATAGGTGTTCTTGGCAGCGCTCTCTGTCAGCATGGTTCAGCACCTCTTCCTGGTAGCTTGCCTGAAAGTTGTTCCCAGCCACTTTGGAGCCCCGGTGCCTCCTAACTGCCCACTTCCCTCTCCTCTCCAGGGACAGGGTGCGGTGGGGCAGGGCACAGGCATCGAATTTTCATTAAAATGTTCAACCCTGGCCTGCTCCACCAGTGTCCTCAGGTGGCCCAGGGGCAGACAGTGATCCCGGAGACCCTGGCCACCCAAGCTTACGTAGCCCGCAGGCAAAGTCAGGCACTGACCACACTACCTGCCCAGTCCCAATTGCACCCTGGACCCCACGGGCAGTGTCAGGCACTGTCCATGCCGCATGCCCGGTCCTGATAGCTCCCTGGATCCCAAAGACAGCATCAGGTGCTGCCTGCTAGAACTCCCCAGTCCTGATCACCGCCTGCACCCCGCAGGTGACGTCAGGCGCTATCCATACCACCTGCCAGGTCCCGATTGTCCCCTGGGCCCCACAGACAGCGTCAGGCGGTGTCCATGCCACCAGCCAGGTCTCGATCGCCACGGGGACCCTGTGGGCAGCGTCAGGAGGTGTCCATGCCACCTGCCCGGTCCTGATCTCGCCCTGGACCCCGCGGGTAGCATCAGCTGCTGTTTATGCTGCCTGCCTGGTCCCAATAGCACCCTGGACCCCACGGGCAGCGTCAGGCGCTGTCCATGCCACTTGCCAGGTCCTGATCTCCCCTTGGACCCCGCAAGCAGCGTCAGGCGCTGCCTGCTGGAACTGCCCGGTCCTGATCGAAGACTGGACTCTGCAGGCGACGTCAGGCACTGCCCATGCTGCCTGCCTGGTTCTGATGGCACCCTGGACCCCACGGGAAGTGTCAGGCGCTGTCCATGCCACCTTCCCAGTCCCAATTGCCCCCTGGACCCCACGGACAGTGTCAGGCACTGCCCATGCCTCTTGCCGGTCCCGATTGACTCCGGGACCCTGTGAGCAGCGTCAGGTGCTATCCATGCCACTTGCCAGGTCCTGATAGCCCCCTGGACGCCACGAGCAGTATCAGGCACTGCCTGCGGAAACTGCCCAGTCCCGATCGAAGACTGGACCCCGCAGGTAAAGTCAGGCACTGTCCATGCCACCTGCCTGGTCCCAATCGCCGCCTAGACCTCGCGGGTGACATCAGGCGCTGTCCATGCTGCCTACCCGGTCCCGATCGCCGCCTGGACTCCGCAGGCAGCGTCAGGCGCTGTCCATGCTGCCTGCCCAGTCCCAATTGCCCCCTGGACCCCTGAGCAGCATCAGGCGATGCCTGCTGGAACTGCCCAGTCCCCATCGCCACCTGGACTCCACCAGATGATGTCAGGTGCTATTTGCCAGGCCAGCCCAGTCCTGATCGCCACCTGGACACCACGGGTGATGTCAGGCACTGCCCTTGCCACCTGCCCGTCCTGATCTCCCCCTGGACCATGTAGGCAGCATCAGGTGCCGCCATGCTTGGTCCCGATGGCTTCCTGGTCCTCGGGTGACGTCAGGCGCTGTCTGCCGGGCTTGCCCGTTCACTATCATGGCCTGGACCTTGTGGGTGACATCAGGCGCTGCCCACCAGGCCTGCCAGGTCCATGGTGGCCTGGACCGGGCGGGCTAAGTCAGGTAACGCCAGCTTGCCTCCCTTTCCCGCCGGCTCCGCCTGCTTGCTTCTCCGTAGCTTCGCTCCCTTTTGCAGTGCCTGGCTTCTTTCTATGCTGTCTTGATATGCAAATTAACCAACATTTTAGTTGGGTTAATTTGCATACTCGCCATGATTGGCTGGTGGGCGTGGCCTGGACATAGCAAAGGTGTGGTCAATTTGCATATTACTCTTTTATTAGGTAGGATATTATGTATCTACATATATATACAATTAAAATTTAATGCATATTTCTTTCCCATTTTAAAAATTGGTAGGGATGTCTTTTCTCACTTAAAAGACTTTTTTTTTCATTCCTCACCTGGAGAGCAAATCTTCAACCCAGGCAGTGACCCTGACCAGGAATAGAACCAGCGACCCTTCGGTGTGCAGGCTGATGCTCCAACCACTGAGTCACTCTGGCCAGGGCAAAAGACTTAATAAATTTTTATTAATTTCTTTACTAAAGGAATTTTATAATAAACTGATTAGTTTACATAATCAAATAATATCTAGAATTTTTCATGCATACTCAATTGATTTCATCAGGGACATAAACTACTCCCTTGTGGTAGATACTTTTAGAAACTATATTGACTCTTTGAGTCACCAGGGTATGATTTAGTAAATTGTAATTTCAGTGGATTATGAACTTTTGCATAATATATTTCTATTAAAACAAATTTGGATCCCAATGAAATCAAATGGTTGATGCTGAATTTAGTCTATGAGCAGGAGAATAAATAAGCTTTGAGAATGTTGCTTAAGGACATATTATCGACAAGAACTCCAATCCCTTATATTTGACTGCAGAAAACCACATATAAAACCATTGGATACAACCCTAGCTGGTTTGGCTCAGTGAATAGAGTGTCAGTCTTCGGACTAAAGGGTCCTGGGTTTGATTCCAGTCAAGGGCATGTATCAGTTGTGGCTTGATCCTGGGCCCTGGTCAGGGAGTATGCGGGAGGCAGCTAATAGATGTATCTCTCTCACATTGATGTTTCTCCCTGTCCCTATACCTCCTTTCCACTCTCTCTAAAATTCAATGGAAAATATCCTTGGGTGAGGATTAACAAAAATAAAAAATAAAAAAATAAAAAAATGAAATAAAATCACTATCATTAAAAAAAATAAAATAAAATATAAAACCAGTGGATATATGTCTTAACCCTTTATCTTAGAGATTCTCCAAGAGGAAAGCTTTACAAATAAATCCTCATCTGAATACTACAAAAATAACCACTTTAAAAAAATTCAGTTTGACAGGTGTTGGTATTAATTTACCTTTACATAATTATTTTGATTATGTTAGAGTTCTTCAAACCTACTATATTTACAGACCTAGATTGTAACTGTGCATTTAAACTACACTTTATTAATAACTGACTCATTTTGAAAGTAATATGAACTATTTCTTGACCACTAAGGGTTCATTTGAATGCACTAAAGAGCAGTACTGTATTGTAACCAATGTCACCTAAGTTTTCATATACTGGTTTATTTTTGAATTGTAATTTGAAGACTTACTAGATTTACTGAATCCTATAGAAAGAAGAGACATTTTGTTATATTTATTAATGCATTTTTGATTGCCTGATTTTTGTTATACTACTTTAACCTTTTGCACTCGGATGTCGAGTGTGACTCGACATGGTTAGCATCAGTAGCAGCTCTTTTTATACTCTTTGAATGTATCAATAATTTGAAATATTAAAAAATCCAAATAAATAAGTTTGTATGAAAAGAAACTCCAGCTTTTTATTCTACTGCTGTGCTTTGTAAAATCTGGGGTATTTAAAAAATTAAATCCCGAGTAGAATAAAGGAATCGAGAAAAAAGAAAGTGAGTGCAAAGGGTTAACTTTGTATGGTTTTTACTGTGTACTCTTATTAGTAACCTGATTGGCTTCTATATATAACCCACTGAGAAATGGATCTATTAAACTGTGCTTCTATTAGTACAATACACAGAAAAATAAACCAGCATCAAAATGAAAAGGGAAAAAGGGAACCCTGTGTATGGGAGAACATATTTGCCAATAATACATCTGATAAGGGGTTAATTTCCAAAATATATAAAGTACTCATACAACTTAACAAAAGAAAGACAAACAATCTAATGCAAAAATGAGCATTGGACCTAAAAAAGATAATTCTTCAATGGAGACATACAGATATCCAAGAGAAATATGAAAAAAATGCTTAAAGTCACTGATGATCAAAGAAGTGCATATTAAAACCACAATGAGTTATCACCTCACATCTGTTAGAATGGCTACCATCAATAAATCAACAAATGACAAGTGCTGGTGAGGATGTGGAGAAAAAGAAACCCTCATACACTGCTGGTGGGAATGCAGACTGGTGCAGCCTCTGTGGAAAACAATAAGGAGTTACTTCAAAAAATTAAATATGGAACTGCCATTTGACCCAGTGGTCCCACTTCTAGGAATATATCATGAAACACCAATTAGAAAAAATATATGCATCTCTATGTTCATAGCAGTATTATTTACAATAGCTAAGATCTGCAAACAGCCCAAGTGCCCATCAATAGATGAATGGATTAAAAACCTGTGGTACATCTAAGGAGAACAAAATGGCGGCAAGATCAGGAGAACAAGATGTGTCCTGATCCTTGTCCAGGAGGAAATAGAGGGAGCAGCTGAAATGAGAGGAATCCAGCCTGAATTGGCTAAGGAGACGCGGCTGGTGAGACAGTTTGCAGCTGGGAAGGGCAGAGATATCCTGGAAAAAGGTAAAACAAGGATCTGGGCAATAGAATCTGCTGGATCTCTAAGCCCAGAAGGTCAGGGAAAAACTACACGGTGCCAAGCTGCATCCCTGAGGAGAGGCAAAGCATCTGACTGTGAGAAAAAGGGTCCACAGGATTGCGGGTGGTAGTAGATTTTAGACCTTGGAGTCTGATTTGGGATCTGAGCCCAAAGGCAGCCCTTGAGAGTTAACTGCCCGACCGACCAGTGCCGGCAAGAGAGGAGCTTGTAAAGACACGGTCCCTCTTCGCACAGGGCCTGCATCTTTCTCCACTGAACCTAGTTCATAGGACCTTTCAGATACAGACACTTACCCGTGCCTGAGGTGCAGGAGAAGGGGTGGAGTTGTGGAGTCTAGGGAGAGTAGGCAGCGAACAGTTCCAGGAGAAGTGGAAGCGTGTCTGGTGCTGACTCACATCAGATCCCTGGTTGCCACTTTCTCCGGAGAAATAGCCCCTCCCTCCAGTCTCCAGGCAACCAATATAGCCTCACCCTGATTCCACCCTGATTATAACCATAGAATTTGAATACTCCCTGAGGCCAGATGAACTGCCCAAAAGCAAAACTTTTAGCAGCTAGGCACCTCAATTATGCAGTTACACTGCCAGAGCTCTCCAGAGTACTTCAGTGTGCCTCGCTGGCAAACTTACCATGGGTGCTCCTGTGAGCCGCCACTGGGAGTAAGCGCTTATCCACCACAGGTACAGCAGCAAAAGCTGAGTCAGCCCACCCCAAAACTACAGAATTCTGGGCAACACAGTCACGCCTTTCCAGGGTACAGGCCCCATGAGCCACATCTCCTCAACAGATGGTTCCTTGGAGCCACTGTGAGTCCCCATTGGGCAAGCGTAACTTCAATTTAGGGGGCAAGACAGAAAAAATTGGGATACTACCCTCCACGACTGCTGACCTCTAGACACAGCAGCTGTGTCTCTCAAACTCGCAGGCCTACATCAAGAGAACCCAAATAGTTCAAGTTGGGAAGTACACTAGATTACCAATCCCAGGAGAAATGACAGAATACACCAGTAGCACCATCACAAAAAGAACCTGGGTAGCAAAGCAATTGGATCTACAATTAAAACATTATAGGAAAACATGGGGATACACAAAGGAATTTCCAAAGTAAAGAAAAAGAGGAATCACCAGAAAGGGAGTTAAATGAACTTGAGGCTAGCACCTTAACAGAGAAAGAATTCAGAGTATTTGTTATAAGGATGTTTAAAAAGATGGATGCCAAATACACACAACTCATTGAGAACTATAAGGAGCTGAATGAAAATGTCACCAACAAGAAAAGAAACCAAGAAGAAATGAAGAACGACATAGCTGCAATAAAAAACACAATGGAAGGCTTAAATAGTAGAGTAGAAGATGCTGAGGACCGTATCAGCGAATTAGAAGACAAGGTAGGAAAAAACACACAAACACAGCAGCAACTGGAAAGAAGACTTAAAAAGCAAGAGGAGAGCCTAAGGGAGCTTTGGGACAACACAAAATGAAACAACCTTCGAATAATAGGGATAAAAGAAGGAGAGGAAGAGAAGCAAGGAATAGAAAACCTGTTAGAAGAAATAATGACAGAAAACTTCCCTGATATTGGCAAGAAAAAAACTATCCAAGTCCAAGAAGTACACAGAGTCCCAAACAAGTTGAACCCCAAAAGACCGACACCAAGACACATCATAATTAAATTGACGAACACCAACGACAAAGCAAGAATCTTAAAGGCTGCCAGAGAGAGACAGAAAGTTATCTACAAGGGATCTCCTATCAGAATATCAACTGATTTCTCAACAGAAACACCAGGCCAGAAAGGAATGGATGAAATATACAAAGTGATGCAAAACAAGGGACTGAATCCAAGAATACTATACCCAGCAAGGCTGTCTTTTAAAATTGAAGGTGGAATCAGAAGCTTCACAGACAAAAAAAGTATAAGAGAGTTCATCACTACCAAGCCAGCAATGCAAGAAATGCTAAAGGCGCTGCTGTAAAAAGAAGAAAGAGAAAGGCAAGGAGAAATACAAACACTAAGGAAAAATATGTCAACAAACAGGTACTTATCAATAATAACATTAAACGTAAATGGATTAAATGCACCAATCAAAAGACATAGGGTAGCTGAATGGATAAGAAAACATGACCCATATATTTGCTGTCTACAAGAGACCCACCGTAGAGCAAAAGATTCAAACAGACTGAGGGTGAAGGGATGGAAAAACATTTTTCAGGCAAATGGAAATGAGAAAAAAGCTGAGTTTGCGATACTTATATCAGATAAAATAGACCTCAAAGTAAAGGCCATAATAAGAGATAAGGAAGGCCACTACATAATACTAAAGGGAGCAATCCAGCAAGAAGATATAACTCTGGTAAATGTATATGCACCCAATGCAGGAGCACCCAAATACATAAAAAATCTCCTAGAAGATATCAAGGGAGAGATCGACATCAATACAATCATAGTAGGGGATTTTAATACACCACTGACATCAATGGATAAATCCTCTGGACAAAAAAAAGAGCAAAGAAACAGCAATTCTAAATGACACACTAGATCAGATGGATCTAACTGACATCTTCAAAGTATTTCACCCCAAAGCCATGGAATATACGTTCTTCTCAAGTGCACATGGGACATTCTCAAAAATAGACCACATATTGGGTAACAAGCAAAATCTCCCCAAATTCAAAAAGATTGAAATCATATCAAGCATTTTCTCAGACCGCAATGGCAAAATATTAGAAATAAACTACAGTAAAAACATTCCAAAAAATTCAAACACTTGGAAACTGAATAGCATGCTACTAAATAATGACTGGGTTGTCAAAGAGATCAAAGAAGAAATTAAAAACATCCTGGAGACTAATGACAATAAAAACACAACATTGCAAATCCTATGGGACACAATGAAAGCAGTCCTGAGAGGGAAGTGTATAGCTCTACATGCCTACCTCAAAAAACAAGAAAAAATGGTAATAGATCATCTAACTCAACAACTCAAAGAATTAGAAAGGGAGCAACAAGAAAAGCCCTCAGTGAGCAGAAGAAAGGAAATGATAAAGATCAGAGCAGAAATGAATGACATAGAGACAAAAAAAAAAAAACAATACATAAAATCAACAAAACCAAGAGCTGGTTCCATAAAAGGATAAACAAGATTGATGAACCTCTAGCCAGGCTCACCAAGAAGCAAAGAGAGAGGAACCAAATAAACAAAATCAGAAATGAAAGACGAGAAATAACAACAGACCACACAGAAATACAAAGGATTGTCAAAAAATACTATGAACAACTCTATTCCAACAAACTAGACAACCTGGAGGAAATGGACACATTCCTAGAAAAACACAACCTTCCAAAACTTACTCAGCAAGACACTAAAAATCTCAATAGGCTGATAACTATGGAAGAAATGGAAGCAGTCATCAAAAAGCTTCCAGCAAACAAAATCCAGGGCCAGACGGCTTCACAGGGGAGTTTTATAAAACATTCAAGGAAGAGGTAAAACCTATCCTCCTCAGACTATTCCAGAAAATTCAAGAAGAAGGAACACTTCCAAGCTCCTTCTATGAAGCCAGCATCACCCTAATACCAAAACCAGATAAAGACAACACAGTTAAAGAGAATTACAGGCCAATATCCCTCATGAACATAGATGCCAAAATCCTCAACAAAATTCTAGCAAATCGAATACAGCAGTACATCAGAAAGATCATACACCACGACCAAGTAGTATTTATCCCAGGGATGCAAGGATGGTACAATATTCGCAAATCAATAAATGTGATAAATCACATAAACAAATTGAGAGATAAAAACTATATAGTCATATCAATAAAGACAGAAAAAACATTTGACAAAATCCAACACCCTTTCTTGATAAAAACTCTCAGCAAGATGGGAATAAAAGGATGATACCTCAACATAATAAAAGCCATATATGACAAACCCATAGCCAACATCATACTCAATGGGCAAAAACTATAACCATTTTGCCCTAAAAACAGGAACAAGACAGGAATGCCCACTCTCACCACTCCTCTTCAACATAGTGTTGGAAATACTAGCCATTGCGATCAGACAAGAAGAAGAAATAAAAGGCATCCAAATTGGAAAAGAAGAAGTAAAACTGTCCTTATTCGCAGATGACATGATATTGTACATAGAAAACCCTAAAGACTCCATCAAAAAATTATTAGATTTAATAAATGAATTTGGCTGAGTAGCAGGATACAAAATAAATGCTAAGAAATCTATGGCATTTATATATACCAATAATGAACTTACAGAAAGAGAGACTAAAAAAGCCATCACATTTACCATCACACCAAAAATATTAAGATACCTAGGAATAAACTTAACTAAGGAGGTAAAAGACCTATAAACGGAAAACTATAGGAAACTGAAAAAAGAGATAGACGAAGACATAAACAGATGGAAGAACATACCATGTTCATGGATTGGTAGAATAAACATCATCAAAATGTCCATACTACCCAAAGCAATCTATAATTTCAATGCACTTTCCATTAAAATACCAATGGCATACTTCACAGACCTAGAACGAACTTTCCAAAAATTCATCTGGAATAAAAAAAGACCCAGAATAGCTACAGCAATCCTGAGAAAGAAGAACAAAGTAGGAGGGATCTCAATACCAGATTTCAAGCTATACTACAAAGCCACTGTTCTCAACACTGCCTGGTATTGGCACAGGAACAGACATATAGATCAATGGAATAGGATTGAGAACCCAGAAATCGATCCAAATCACCATGCTCAATTAATATTTGACAAAGGAGGCATGAGCATACAATGGAGTCAAGACAGTCTCTTCAATAAATGGTATTGGGAAAATTGGACAGATACATGCAAAAAAAATGAAACTAGACCACCAACTTACACCATACACAAAAATAAACTCAAAATGGATCAAGGACTTAAACATAAGACAGGAAACCATAAAAACAGTAGAGGAATCTGCAGGCAGAAAAATCTCTGACATATGCCAAAAGAACTTCTTTGCTAATATTGCTCATAGGGCAAAGGAAGCCAAAGAGAAAATAAACAAATGGGACTACATCGAAATAAAAAGCTTTTGCACAGCAAAAGAAACCATCAATAAAACAACAAGAAAGCCCACTGCATGGGAAAAAATATTTGCCAATGATGTCAACGATAAGGGTTTAATCTCCAACATTTACAGGGAACTCATGAAGCTTAACAAAAAGAAGATAAACAACCCAATAAAAAAATGGGCAACTGATCTATATGGAAACCTTTCTTTTTTTTTTTAATATATTTTATTGATCTTTTACAGAGAGGAAGAGAGAGGGATAGAGAGTTAGAAACATTGATGAGAGAGAAACATCAATCAGCTGCCTCCTGCACACCCCCCACTGGGGACGTGCCCGCAACCAAGGTACATGCCCTTGACCGGAATCGAACCTGGGACCCTTGAGTCCGCAGGCCGACGCTCTATCCACTGAGCCAAACCGGTTTTGGCGATATATATGGACACCTTTCAAAAGGAGACA
Organism: Eptesicus fuscus; assembly: GCF_027574615.1. Lineage (NCBI taxonomy): Eukaryota > Metazoa > Chordata > Mammalia > Chiroptera > Vespertilionidae > Eptesicus > Eptesicus fuscus. The sequence goes on from NC_072473.1 coordinate 25,370,384, forward strand.
GAAGGAAGGCCAGGAGACATATGAAAACCTGCTCTAAATCACTAATCATTAGAGAGAGCAAATTAAAGCAACAATGTGGTACCATCTCCCACCTGTCAGAATGGCCATTATCAACAAGTCAACAAATGAAAAGTGCTGGCGAGGATGTGGAGAAAAAGGAATCCTCGTGCACTGCTGGTGGGAATGCAGACTGGTGCAGCCACTGTGGAGAACAGTATGGAGTTTCCTTTAAAAACTAAAAATAGAACTCCCATTTGACCTACTGATCCCACTTCTAGGAGTATATCCCAAGAAACTGTAAACCTCAATCAGAAAGGATATATGCACCCCTATGTTCATAGCAGCACAATTCACCATAGCTAAGATTTGGAAACAGCCTAAGTGCCCATCAGCAGATGAGTGGATTAAAAAACTGTGGTACATCTACACAGTGGAATACTACGCTGCAGTAAAAAAGAAGGAGCTCTTACCATTTGCAACAATATGGACGGAGATGGAGAACATTATGCTTAGTGAAATAAGCCAGGCAGAGAAAGATAAATATCACATGATCTCACTCATTTGTGGAATATAATGAAAAACATAAACTGATGGGGGAAAAAATAGATCCAGAAACAGAGAAATATCAATCAGAATGTCAAACCTCAGGGAAGAAATTGTGAGGTAACCAGAAACCCAAGAACGCCTGATGACATCTTTCTAGCCACACTAGCAATCATCAGATGTACGGTAACTTTACCTGGGATAAGAGGGTAAGTGTTTTGGACTTATGCTTCTGACCCTTCATGGGTAAAACCCCTTATGTGGGCTGATCCCCTGACTAACATAGTTACCAATAATACCAAACATCTTGGTCATCCAGGAGGTCCATGGGTGGGGCAAGAAAGTTTAAATAAACAGGGGTTCCACCCAGCATCCCTTTTGTATGACACAAAATCAAAACAATGCCCCTTTGGGTGTACAATTAAAGAGAGGTTTCTGGCTTGTGTAGACACCAAAGCAAGGGTGTCACTACTATCACTACTTGCCCCCAGTAGAGGTGCTGAAAATGTAACTAAGACCTTGTCTATATAAAAAGAAATGGACAGCCAGTTTGAAAGGGAATTGCCATGGACTAGAACAAAGAATATCCTTACATGATATTATTCTACACTGTCATTAAAATTTTTTCCCAGATTTGGATCACCCCTAGTACTTATAATAATTCCTCGCACCCTTGGGGATAAAAAAAAAAACAACAACACAAAATATCTGTTTGGTGCTTGGAGACAAATGTAAAACATCTCTTGATATTTTAGAATTACAACCGCATAATATACAATTATCCCAAGCAAACTTACAAACTGATTCTTTGAATGTCAGGCAGCAATTTAAAAAGGACATGTAAGGACTTAATCCCTTTCATTGTGTAGAGGGCCTCCTGGGAAGGCACCGGAGCATACTATATTGGTCCGTCTTACCCTTTAGGCCAAGAGGAACCCTCTTCTCACAATCCAATTGCTCACAGCTGTTGCATGAGCTCTCTGTTCATGTCTAGGTTGAAGCCTCGTGATGACTGGTGCCATGGATATGTCTCTCTCGCCTAGTGGGGCGAACTGAGCCCTCCCTGGAGAAGAAACCCGGGTTCCCCAAGATATGTGATCAGTGCTGGGGACCCGCCAGCAGGCGAGGGGATCCCATGGCAGGTGCTGGGCATGGAGGCCACAGGGGCATAGGCTACCAAGGAGACAAAACTGAATTTCACATCGCCCTGCTTGGCCCCGGAGGATGGCTGGTTAGCCAGAGATGGGTAAGATTCCCCAAGGAAGGATCAACCTAAGACAGGCACAGTCGCAGTGGGACCATCAGGAGAGAATCTGGGGATCAACAGAGGTGGGGAACCTCACCGCCCCCAACATTGCAGGGACCTGAACCATAGCCCCTTCTGAGGGAGGTCTCCTGCCCCCATGGCTGCTTTGTGCTTCCCATACCCAGCTCAGATCAGGACCCAGGTGACCAACAGAGACTTGGACGACAACAGCTGCCCTCCCACTCCAACAAGAATTGTTTGAGTTGTCTTGTACCCATGGTGTGGCGAAGTGGGTTTATGATATCTAAATCCAGCCTACCACCAGGAATGCTCAGGACCTACTCAAGAAGGCAAATAATCCTTTCCACTAATATTTACAGGTTAAAATAAGATTGTTGTTAGACTAATAAATTTGACAGTAAAATAGTAGTCAAGTTTTCAGGCAAATTTAAATTGGCTTGTTGAAACAAGCGAATATGCCAGAAAAATTAATTGTACTGGACAAAAAGGTGTTCCTAAAAATGTTAAGTAAAATTTTTATTGGTAGTTAATCTCATGATAAAATTGCACACCATGTAATGAACCTCAAACAGTAATATTATAGTGTAAAAAATTAAAATTTAAAAGCCATCAAGACTACATTATAAAATTTTCAAAAGCCTCCTAATATATAAATCAAGAAAGGGGGGGATAGTAGAAGAATATCATGTAAGGAAAAATATCCTGTAAGTAAATTACATCTAGAAAATTTGTACTTTAGAAAATTAATTGTAAGGCTAAAAGCAAGACACCCATGAAAAGCACAAGGTGTCAAAACAAGCCAGAGGAAAATCATTTGGGAAAAAAATGAAATAGGATCCCAAGTCAAATTTATAGAAAATATTCCTTTATTAACTTTTGGTGGAGAATATGATTGTATATTTTCAGAAAACAACTCCGAGACCATGTGGATTCCAGCAACAGAGAGGAATCGATAGGACTACTCCAGCCATGAAGATAGAAGAGAAGCAGTCCAGAGATGGAAGACACCAATGTCGCCTTGCCATACTAGCATTTAGCAGCTGGGCGTCACTGCAGGTTGCCCAGGACCAAACCAGACAGAGTCGGACCTGCATTACCACCATTTGTCCACCATTCAGAACTGAAATGTCAGTGCTGACATGTACACATAAGGAACTGTTGGACATTGAAATTGGGTCTCAAAAGAACGTTTGGCCAAGGAAGAAACTCACTACAGACTGATTCATTTACCTGTCAGGATAACCATTATTGCTTTTCTCATTTTCGGTTCTTACAAGTGTATTTCTAATAGCACATGATCTCACTCATCTAGTGGAAATAATGAACAACATAGACTGATGAATAAGAACAGACCCAGAAACAAGGAGGCATGGATCAGACTGTCGGGCCTCAGAGGGAGGCTAGGGGAGGGTTGAGGTAAAGTGGAGAGATCAACCAAAGGACTTGTGTACATGCATATGAGCCTAACCAGTGGTTAAGGACAACAGGGGGGTGGGGGCATGTGTGGGGAGGGGTGTTGGATGGGAATGGGGGGATGAGGACAAATATGTGATACCTTAATCAATAAAGAAATTTAAAAATAAATAAATAAATAAATAAATAAAACCTGTGGTACATCTTCACAATGAAATACTATGCAGCTGTGAAAAAGAAGGATCTCTTACCCTTTGAGACAGCATGGAGGTACCTGGAGAGAATTATGCTAAACAAAATAAACCAGTCAGAGAAAGACAAGCATCACATGATCTCACTTATATTTGGAATGTAATGAACAAAATAAACTGATAAAAATGGTTCAGAGACATTGAAGCATGCAACAGACTATATTTCAAAGGGAAGGGCAAGGTGGGAAGAGATTGACTAACGAATTTATATACATACGTGCATAGCCCATGGGCAGACAATTGTGGGAAGAAAGCCTGCGTGGGGGGGACGGGAGCAAGGTGGAGGGAGTCAATGGGGGAAAATGGGGACATCTGTAATACTTTCAACAATAAATATAAATTAAAAACAAAAATAACATAGCAAGTTCTGTATATTGCCGGAGTAAAGTAAATACTTAATGGACAATTTTCACTCTCTCTTTAGGTCTTTTCTTTGCTCTTGATAATCCTCACTTGAGGATATTTTTGTTCATTGATGTTTTTAAATATTTTATTTTATTTTATTTTCCTTATCCTCCCCATGATTCCCCCCCATCCTCCCCACTCATGCCCTCACCCTCCTGTTGTCTGTGTCCATTGGTTAGGCTTATATGCATGCATACAAGTCCTTTGGTCATTGATTTTTAGAGAGAGTGGAAGGAAATGAGGGAGAGAAACATCAATGTGAGAGAGACACATCATTTGATTGCCTCTCACATGCCTCAACTGGGGCTGGAGTTCAAAACCAGGTACGTGTCCTTTACTGGGTTTTGAACCTGTGACCCTTTGGTGTTTGGGGCCCATGCCAGTGCGCTCTTGAAATCTTTTGTCGATACCTTCTATCTACCTAATTAATTAATTAATTTATTTTTTCTATTTTCTATTTTTTTATATTTATTATTTTTATTTTTTTAAATAAATCTTTATTGTTCAGATTATTACAATTGTTTCTCCTTTTTTCTCCCCATATCTCCCCATCACCCGGTTCCCTCTCCCCCATTGTCCTTATCCATAGGTGTATGATTTTTGTCCAGTCTCTTCCCATACCCCCCACACAAACACCCCTTTCCCTCTGAGAATTATCAATCCACTCCCATTCTATGCCTCTGATTCTATTATGTTCACCAGTTTATTCTTTTCCTCAGATTTTTAATTCACTTGATTTTTAGAATCACTTGTTGATAGATATGTATTTGTTGTTAATAATTCTTATCTTTACTGTTTTCTTCTTTTTCCTCTTTTTAAAGAATACCTTTCAGCATTTCATATAATACTGGTTTGGTGGTGATGAACTCCTTTAGCTTTTTCTTATCTGTGAAGCTCTTTATCTGCCCTTCAATTCTGAATGATAACTTTGCTGGGTAGAGTAGTCTTGGTTGTAGGTTCTTGCTATTCATCACTTTGAATATTTCTTGCCATTCCCGTCTGGCCTGCATAGTTTCTGTTGAGAAATCAGCTGACAGTCGTATGGGTGCTCCCTTGTAGGTAACTAACTGTTTTTCTCTTGCTGCTTGTAAGATTCTCTCTTTGTCTTTTGCCCTTGGCATTTTAATTATGATGTGTCTTGGTGTGGTCCTCTTTGGATTTCTCTTGTTTGGGGTTCTGTGCGCTTCCTGAACCTGTAAGTCTATTTCTTTCACCAGGTGGGGGAAGTTTTCTGTCATTATTTTTTCAAATAGGTTTTCAGTATCTTGCTCTCTCTCTTCTTCTGGCACCCCAAAAATTTGGATGTTGGTACACTTAAAGCCATCCCAGAGGCTCCTTACACTATCCTCACACTTTTGGATTATTCTTTCTTTCCATCTCTCTGGTTGGGTGTCTTTTTCTTCCTCATATTCCAGATCTTTGGTTTGACTCTTCGGGTGCAGTGGTCTACTCTGTATATTCTTTATTTCAGACAGTGTATGCATAATTTTTGACTGGTCCTTTTCCATTTTTTTGGTATTCTCATTTAGGTCCTTGAAGGTCTCTTCAAGTTTCTCAGCGGTTTTTAGAAGATTCTTGAGTAACCTTATAAATATGGTTCTGAACACTGTGTCGTCCATTAGTTTGCTTTCATCTATCTCTCCTACTTGTGACATACTTCTATGTCTCCAAATTTTGGCTGCCTCCCTGTGTTGATGGAGTGGCTTTGTGTGGTCGGTGACCTATAGGGGCCAGTAGCTCAGTTTCCCCAGTCACCCTAGGTGGTCGCTCTTGGTACTCCCCTTAATGGGCTGAGTGGAAAGTCTTGGTGTAGTTAAAAGTCCTGATTGCTGTTGGTACACTGGGAGGAATTGACCTCCAGTCCAATTGATTGTGAGGGCCTGCTGTGTCTATAACAGAAGAATTGCTGTGCTGGAGACACAGTAGGGCTTTGGTGCTCACTGAGTCTGTCTCTTGAATGTGTCCCTTATGAGACTGGTTGAAATCTGGTGTCGTCCACACCGACAGAAAAGTCACTCTCACTCTCCGACCGATGGCCAAGAGTCCTGTAGGCATCTGGGTTCCCCGCGTGTCCCCAGAAACTGGAGTTCAGAGTGGTTGGGATTGTTGGTATCACTGGCGGGAGTTGATCTCCAAGCCAGTTGGCTGTGACGATCAGCAGTGTCTCCGTTGGGAGAGCTTCTGTGTTCTGCTTGGATGGGGCGGAGTCTCAGGGTGGTGCAGACAAGCTTTGGTTTCCCGTCTGCTCCGCCCTAAGAGGGGCGGTTTCTCTGTGCCCAAATTAATGGCTGCGCACCTCTGAGAGAAGGCAGCTTTCGAGCCTCTCCCGCTGCCTAACAGACCAGTTTCTCCCCAGCTGGGGCTGGATTTCAGTGCAGACCGGAGGTTTTGTCTTTCTCTCGAATGAGAAATCCAGTCACTGGGAGGGCTGTGCTCAGCTTGGATGGGGCGGAGTCTCAGAATGGCGCAGACAAACTTGGTTTCCGTCAGCGCTGCCCTAAGAGGGCTGGTTTCTCCGTGCCCTAATCACTGGCTGTGTGCCTCTGAGAGAAGGCAGCTTTCGAGCCTTGCCCTCTGCCAATCAGACCAGGTTCTCCCCGACCAAGCTGGATTTCAGTGCAGTCGGGAGGTTTTGTTTTTCTCCCAAAGGAGAAAGCTAGCTACACAGTGTCTGCTGCCCTCCCTCTCCGCGCGCTGCGAGCAAGCCTGCCATGTATTCAGCCGCCAGCCCTTTCTGCCCTTTCTGCGCTCACGGATCTCTGCACCTCTACAGCTCCTGAGGCTCAGCGTCCTCCTCTCTTTTTTCCTCTAGTTGTAGGTTTTCCACTCTGCCAGTTTTCCGGTGGTTCTGGACGGTGTGCACTCTGTTTTCCAGTTGTAGTTTCAAAATTGTTGTGGTAGGCAATAATTAGGTGTTTACATTATGCCACCATCTTGGTTTCCCCCTATCTACCTAATTTAAATAGGCTTGCTCATTACTTCCTCATTCTGACTGAATTAAATATTTGGTGTTACCTATTTCTAATGCATCTTTAAATTTTTGTTCTGACTTAAAAATATATCTCCCAGGTTCTGTCTACAAGAAAAATCTTGATCATAGATTGTAGTTAATTTAAAGTTTTAAGGAATATATTCCCTCTTCTTTTCCTCTGTAAAAAAGAAGATATATAAAAGTATAACTGCCATTATTACTTAAGTTACTACTTCATCATTTGATCATCGTGGACATATTGTAATCTTTCTCACCTCATATACTGAATGAATTAGTTTATAAAACATGATAAACTTGAAAAATTCAAGCTGGTTTAATGTAATTTTAATGGCTGAAAAAGTATTTTATAATTTAAGTACTAACTGATCCTCTGTAGTGAGCATCTCTCATGGCATGTCTATTCCAATGTAATGGACAACATCCATATTATATAATGAGCCAAAAAATGTTGTCTGTGTATTCTTTATTTCATCTCTATAGGCTGAAATTCATTAGCTCAAATGCCCAATGGAGCCTTACTCAAATATTTTCAAATTAAAATTATTTTTTAAAATTGAGATATAGTTGACATATAATGTGTTATAAATTTAAGGTGGATAGCATGTTGATTTCATACATGTCTATATTGCAATCTGAAAAAGCAGATTTTCAACCTTTTGGGGCCTGGGATAAACTATATCCGACAACTGCCAGCCATAGGTAAGATAAGCCTTGTGGTTAAAACATCAACAAAACAACAAGAAAGCCCACTGCACAGGAGAACATATTTACCAATGATATATCTGATAAGGGTTTAATCTCCAACATTTACAGGGAACTCATACAACATAACAAAGGAAGATAAACAATCCAATCAAAAAATGGGCAAAGGACTAAATAGATACTTTTCTATAGAAGACATAAGGAAGGCCAAGAGACATAGGAAAACATGCAAAAAGTCACTAATCATCCGAGAGATACAAATCAAAACGACAATGAGGTACCATCTCATACATGTTAGAATGGCTATCATCAACAAATCAACAAATTACATGTGCTGGCTAGGATTTGGAGAAAAAGGAACCCTCGTGCACTGCTGGTGGGAATGCAGACTGGTGCAGCCACTGTGGAGAACAGTATGGAGTTTCCTCAAAAAACTGAAAATGAAACTCCCATTTGACCCAGTGATTCCACTCCTAGGAATATACCCCAAGAAACCTGAAACACAAGTCAGAAAGGATATATGTATCCCTATGCTCAGAGCAGCACAATTTACAATAGCTAAGATTTGGAAACAGCCTAAGTGCCCACCAGCAGATGAGTGGATTAAAAAACTGTGGTACATCTACACAATGGAATACGACACTGCTATAAAAATGAAAGAACTCCTACCATTTGCAGCAACATGGATGGAACTGGAGAGCATTATGCTAAGTGAAATAAGCCAGTCAGAGAAAGATAAATATCACATGTTCTCACTCATTTGTGGAATATAATGAACAACATAAACTGATGAACAAAAACAGATCCAGAGACTGAAAAGCATTTATCAGACTGTCAAACCTCAGAGGGAAGGTAGGGGAAGGTGGGGGTAAGGGGGAGAGATCAATCAAAGGACTGGTATGCATGCATATAAGCCTAACCAATGGACACAGACACCAGGGGGTGAGGGCATGAGTTGGGGGTGGAGGGACAATGGGGCGATAAGGACACATATGTAATACCTTAATAAAGAAAAAAAAAAGTTCCATTAGAACAGGGGCCTTCAAACTTTTTAAACAGGGGGTCAGTTCACTGTCCCTCAGACCGTTGGAGGGCCAGACTACAGTTTAAAAAATACTATGAACAAATTCCTATGCACACTGCACATATCTTATTTTGAAGTAAAAAACCAAAACGGCAAAAACACCCACAATGTGGCCCGCTGGCCATAGTTTGAGGCCGCCTGCATTAGAACTTTCTGACCCAGAGACTTTCTGCAGTAATGTTGAGTAACATCACATAGATATTTAAGTACCATTTCTGAGCCCCCTCTCTCCTGCAAGTTCTCGTGCTCACTTCCCCCTTTGAGCAGGGACAGTGCCAGTAGCCTCTAGGCAGTTTCTTGCTATCAGGAACTTCCTCTGAATGCAAACATGTCCAACCATTTTCCCTATAAAGTGTGTGTGTGTGCTACTGTCACCTTGTGATCATACCTTTTTCTTTGATCAGCCCTGAAAGCCCTTGAACTCAAGAATACTTTTTTTTGTTTTGTTTTTGTCAGTCAACACCTGAGGATATTTTTCTTTTTTTAATTTAATATTATTTTTTTCTTATAATAAATGTTTATTGTTCAGATTATTACAGGTGTTCCTCTTTTTTTCCCCCCTCATAGCTCCCCTCTACCTGATTCCCCACCCCACCCCATGCCCTTACCCCCCATTAATGTCTTCATCCATAGGTGTAAGATTTTTGTCCAATCTCTTCCCGCACCCCTCAGACCCACTTCCCCCTGAGAATTGTTAATCCACTCCCTTTCTATGTCCCTGCTTCTATTATATTCACCAGTCCATTCTGTTCTTCAGAATTTTTATTCACTTGATTTTTAGATTCACTTTTTGGTATGTATGTATTTGATATCTTTTTGTTGTTCATAATTTTTACCTTTATTTTTTTCTTCTTCTTCCTCTTCTTAAAGAATACCCTTCAATGTTTCATGTAATCCTGGTTTGGTGGTGATGAACTCCTTTAGCTTTTTCTTGTCTGTGAAGCTCTTTGTCTGACCTTCAGTTCTGAATGATAGCTTTGCTGGGTAGAGTAATCTTGGTTGTAGGTTCTTGCTGTTCATCACTTTGAATATTTCTTGCCACTCCCTTCTGGCCTGCATAGTTTCTGTACTTCCTTGTAGGTAACTAACTGTTCTTCTCTTGCTGCTTTCAAGATTCTCTCTTTGTCTTTTGCCCTTGGCATTTTAATTATGATGTGTCTTGGTATGGTCCTCTTTGGATTCCTCTTGTTTAGGGTTCTGTGCACTTCCTGAACTTGTAAGTCTATTTCTTTCACCAGGTAGGGAAAGTTTTCTGACATTATTTCTTCCAATAGGCCTTCAATATTTTGCTCTCTCTCTTCTTCTGGCACCCCAAAAATTTGGATGTTGGTACACTTAAAGCCATCCCAGAGGCTCCTTACACTATCCTCACACTTTTGGATTCTTCTTTCTTTCTGCCTCTCTGGTTGGGTGTTTTTTGATTCCTCATATTCCAGATCTTTGGTTTGACTCTTGGGGTACATTGATCTACAGTTGAGTTTCTGTATATTCTTCATTTCAGACAGTGTATGCTTAATTTCTGACTGGTCCTTTTCCATTTTTTTGGCATTCTCATTAAGGTCCTTGAAGATCTCACTAAGTTCCTCAGAGGTCTCTTCAAGTTTCTCAACAGTTTTTAGAAGATTCTTGAGTAACCTTATTAATGTGGTTCTGAACACTGTATCATCCAGTAGTTTACTTTCCTCCATGTCTCCCATTCGTGACATGCTTCTGTGTCTTCGCATTTTGGCTGCCTCCCTGTGTTAATGGAGTGGCTTGGTGTGGTAGGTGACCTATAGGGGCCAGTAGCTCAGTTTCCCCAATCACCCTAGGTGGTCGCTCTTGTTACTCCCCTTAATGGGCTGAGTGGAAAGTCTTGGTGTAGTTAAGTCTTGATTGCTGTTGGTATACTGGGAGGAATTGACCTCCAGGCCAATTGGCTGTGAGGACCCGCTATGTCTATAATGGGAGAACTGCTGCACTGGAGACACACTTATGGTGCAGGACTTGTTTCAGTGGGGCTTTGGTGCTCACTGAGTCCGCCTCCTGAATTGTCACTTATGGATGTGAGGAGTTGAAATCTGGTGTCTCACACTGACCACTAGGTGCATTGGCTTCTGGATCTCCAATGGGGTGCAGGTCAGCTACTGTCTGAGGCTTCCCTGCAGGTGCTACAGTGAGAACCACAGTCCTCTCCTCCCTGCTTGGAGTTTGGAGGCTTTGGCGCTGTCTGTACCGGGTTGCAAGTTTACTAGGTTAAACTGCAATAGAGAAGGCCATTTATATACAAAAGCTGCTGCTTGGAGCTTGGGTATGTTGGTAGATTGTGCGGGGTGGAGTCTCAGGGTGTCACTATGCTAGGGCGTGGCAAACAGCAATGGCTGGCCGTGAGCCATCTGTACCGCGTCCCCGCCTCTCACACCCTGGCACAGCAAACAGTTATTCTTGCTTGCAGTTCTGCAAGCAAGCCACCCTCACTTTCCAAGCTGATGGCCGACAGCCCAGTTTCTCCCCAGAAACTGGATTTCAGAGAGATCGGGAGCTTGTCTCTCTTCGGGCCAAAGAAAGCAACTCCCGGTGTCAACCGGGCTCCACCACCAGCTCGTATCCCGCATGCACCCCCATACCTCAGTTTTTCAGTGTTTGTGCCCTGAATGCTCTTTTCTCTGTCTAGTTGTAGAGCCTCCAGTCAGCCAGCTTTTCCCGTGGTTCTGGGTGATAAACGTTTTGTCTCTTAGTTGTAGTTATGAAATTGTTGTGGACAGCAGCAGTTAAAATGTTTACCTACACCGCCATCTTGGATCTTTCCTCCCAGGATATTTTTCCATTGAATTTTAGAGAGAGTGGAAGGAAGTGGGAGAGACACAGAGAGAGAAGCATCAATGTGAGAGAGACACATTTGTTGGTTGCCTCTTGCATGTGCCCTGACCAGGGCCAGGAATCGAGCCTGCAACCATGGTACGTTCCCTTGACCAGAATCGAACCCAGGACCCTTCAGTCTGGGGGCCAATGCCCTATCCACTGAGCCAAACTGACTAGGGCAGTACTTTTATGATAATATTCAATGCAGAGCATGCTTACTACAGAGATAATACTTTTTGTTTTCATTTATTAGATGGGACAAGGTAAGTAGATTGTATTATATTTATTGTGTTTTGAAAGAAGATTGAAAATAGTTACATATAAATAATCTAATTTTCTCCTTTTCTTCCATCATTGTAATATGTCCTGCTTTCATTATATTCTCTCACTCTATGAAATTTATTCATCTTCTATGTGAATCTTCTGCCAAGAGCCATGGGATATCCATAGATGAAAAATATACAATTCATGTTCTTAAATTTTCAGTATGTCATTTGAAAATATCATGTACATGAGATATATGAGAGTCATATTTTCATTTATATCATTTACAATAGAAATAATGGTTCTAAATAAGTTCTTTTATTTTATTTGAAACCATGGTTTTACAAATGCTTGAAGTTTTTATTATTGGATAAACATCTACCAAGCACAGGAAAAATGCCCATATACCCATTTTTTTGTTAATCCTCACCTGAGGATATTTTTCCACTGATTTTTAGAGATTGAAGGGAGCGGGAGAGACAATGAGAGAAACATCAATCTGAGAGAGACACATCATGGTTGCCTCCCACACGCACCCCAGCCGGGGCAAAGGATTGAGCCTGCAACTGAGGTATGTGCACTTGACTGGAATCTCATATACTCAATTTTTAAAGAAAAACAATTTTTGAAATGGAAGAGATGTTTAAAATTTACATTATTTCAAAAGAAAAATATGACAAAATGAAAAAAGTCCCACAAATAAAATCTCTTAAACAATAAGTCGATTTTGGTTTAATTCTACACTTAGATTAATTTACATTTTAATATGTTGCAATATATACATATACAGTATATGTGCACACTGGCATTTAATTTTATAAGTTGAAAACTTTTGCTACCTCCTGAAATTTAGATTAATCTTTAGCAACACTTATTGAGTATCTCCCATGTGCCAAGCAGAATTCGAAAAAGCAGCTTAGGACAGGAATGGTTTCAAATATTCTCCAAAGAAAACAAGAGAGCGTGATATCAATATTATGGGAGCGTAAGACATCCTTTGTATTTGACTTTCCCCAACATCAAAACTTCTGCATCCATCCACAGACAAAAGTGTCTTTGTGGGAGTTGTGGGGTCTAACACCATATGCCAAGGAACCTGAGAGGAGGCTCACACACTTGTGTTTTAGGTAATAGGTAGACAGACCTCAGTCACAGTTGTGGAACCTGAAATGGACCTTGAAATGGCTCCAGCCCCTCTTAGGCATCATTGAGGAGCCCCTGATATACACTTCAAGAAAATCACCCATGAATAAGAGAACCTTAGTGGAAGCACAGGTGTCTAAAGAAGTCCCAGTTTGAATGCATTGGAGTGAGTAAGAAGAACAGCTTGACTTGACCTGAACCAGCCCTACCCCAAGGTGGCACAGCTTATGGCCATGAGAGATCTTCTCAGCCCAAGACTTCTACTGCAAGAGAAAGGAATAGTGTGAGAGTGAACAGCTGGCTTCCCCAGTGGTATGGGAAAATGACAAATGAGCTAATTTCTCTCTCACCTTATCCAGAGTACTAAATTGTGACTTACATAAGTAGAACATGGAAAGAGGCTGAGAGAGCAACAGATAGGACTCTTGGAGGGCATTTAAGGTATGCATCACAAACACTATCAAGGAGCCCACTAATAAGCGGCTGGGAAGGTCTCACTTACAGATCCCCTCCAGCTGGACCACAGGTATCCCCCAGTACTCTGTGTGCCTCAACCACATACCACTAATCTTGTGACTTGCTCCCTATAAATGCTCCTCATGGTGGTGACAAAAACAAACTTTGGCAGTTGGTATAGAGCAGATGCAGAAAGCAGGCTCAAATCTGCAGGCTACAGAGAGACCATTAATATGAGCTGTAGTTCCACATTTGAGAAAACAAAAGAAAGGCTGTCAGAACTTGGCCTGGTGCCTTGCAGGATCAAGAGAAAGCATATAAGCATAGAATTTTGCCACAAGATGGGGAAGAAGCATGGAGTCTGTGTTCCCATAGAACAGTGATGGGAAACCTTTTGAGCTTGGTGTGTCAAACTTCGCCAAAAAACTGAGCATAACTCGGGTAGTGTGTCACTTTGAGGAAAAAACATTATTTTGCAAATGTTTCATCCTCAGGAGCAGCAAATGTTTCATCCTCGGCATGTGGCCGCCTCAGAATTGAACCTGGGACTTTTCAGTGCTGACAGGCGTGTCATAGGTTCGCCATCACTGTCATAGAAGTACCTGGAAAGCCTCAGAATCTCTTGCAGAACTGACAGAAGTTATCTTTATCCCAAAGACATTTAATAAAAACTTGAGGAGGTAATTGCTATTCATATACAGAGAGTAACATAGAACTTCAAGGATAATGAAAAATCAAGAAAACATGACATCATCAAAGGGTCACAATAATCATTTAGTAACTGAACTCAAAGACATGGGAATCTGTGATTTAATCAATAAAGAATTCAAAACAGCTGTTTTAAGGAAACTTGATGAGTTTCAAGTAAACAGAAAGGTAACTAAAGGAAATAAATACACCAACAAAATGAGAGGTAAAGCAAAGAGGTAAAAACATTATAAAAGAACCAAACAGAAATTTTGGAACTGAAAAATACAATTAAAAATCTTAACAATGCTATAGAGAGCATCAACATTACAATGGCTGAAGCAGAAGAATGAATCTGTGAGTTAGAAGACAGGAACTTTGAAATTAGCCATTCAGAGAACAACTGAAAAAAGATGTATGGGATATTATCACAATTACCAATTTATGAATTATTGGAGTTCCAAATGGAGGAGAAAGGGAGAAGGGGGGGGAAGAAAGCTTACTTAAAGAAATAATGGCTGAGACAAAGCAGATCTTGGATCGGAAAGATGGTGACCAGCAGGAAGGTAGGGAGAGAGAGGGTGTGAGAGAGGAACCCATAGAGGAGAGTGTAGATGTCTATGGTGTGTGTGTGTATGAGCTAGGGTCAGTTAGATTCTGCAAGTCTTCCAAGAGGCTGCCTAACTGGGCAGTCCTAGACAGCGGAGCCCCGTGCACAAAGCGGACACTTCTTGGCGGGTGGTGCGGACTCGGAGACCACGCCATCTTGAGAAACAGAGCTGCCTGAGACTAGGATCCTGGCTTCAGACACAAACCAGGAACCTGCAGCCACTGGGAACAGAGAGCTGATATCACAGCTTCAGACCAAGAGACAACAAGAATCCAGACTATCCAGCAGCAGATTTCCTTGAGTCAAAGAGCCTATCCCCCTCCCGGAAGGCTTGCAGATAGCGCCATAGTAACTGATAGACCCGCCCCTCGCCCAAGCTGCAGAGCACCTGCGCACAGAAGGACACGCTCGCCTTTAGGGAATTTGGCACACGGGACAGACACAGCTCCCCTTAGGGGAAATCTGACAGCGTGCACAGAGGGCTCCCCTTCAGGGAATTTGGGGGAATTTGGCTTGCAGGACACAGCTCCCCTTCAGGGAATCTTAGAGCGCATGCAGAGGGGCTCCCCTTTGGGGAATTTGGCGTGCAGGACGGACTCCACTCCCCTTCGGGGAATCTCAGAGAGTGCACGGAGGCAGCTCCTCTTCAGGAATTTGAGAGTGTGTGAAGCCCTAGCTGGTTTGGCTCAGTAGAGAGAGCACACACAGGACGAAGCTCCACTTCAGGGAATTTGGCATGCTGCACACAACTGTCTGGGATCCCTGAATCACAGCGCATTCACACTAAGAGACAGTGACTCCAATTGTTGGTGCATGCACACACAGGGACCCTGATTCTCAACGAGAAACTGCACGAGGCAACACAGACTCTGACACTCGATTCTTGGTGCAGACACAGGGAAACTCTGACTCCTGGCACATGCTAAGGATCTCATTTTCGGCACATACCAACAGTGTGGTGCAGACAGGGCCCCTGATTCTAAGTGTGCACACGAGACCACACAGAACACCGGGGACACTGACCCTGGGCAAGCCTGGTTCCTACCAACCAATAGCAGCCACACGTCCTAGTATCAGAGCAATTCAGTGAAACTCGGGTGGAGTGAAGTTCCCACAGCACATGGCCCAGGTCCATGCAAACTGAAGCTTGAGCTTTATTGTGATAGTCAGAATGGGGAGATAAAACAATTAAATGAGGAAAGAAAATGAGGAGTCACTAAGAAAGGAAATTAGTGAAACTGAAGCTTGCAACATGACCAAAAAGAGTTCAGAGTAATGGTCGTGGAATTTATACACTGGATGGATGAGAAAATCAACAACTTATGCAAGAATCAGGAAGAAATGAAAAGTGATATAGCTACAATCAAAAACACCATGGAAAGTTTCAAGAGTAGACTACAAAAAGCAGAGGACCGAATTAGTGAGTTAGAAGATCAGGTACAGAAACAAGCTCAATCTGAATAGCAATTGGAGAAAAAAATTAAAAAGCAGCAGGAAAGCCTAAGGGAGCTTCGGGACAACGTGAAACAAAGTTACATGCGTATAATAGGGCTGCCAAAAGGACAAGAAGAGCAGCAGGGATTAGAAAATCTATTTGAAGAAATAATGACAGAAAAATTTTCCGGCATATGGGAAAGATAAAAGTTACACAAGTACAGAGAGTCCCAAGCAGGATCAACCCCAAAAGACCCACACCAAGACATGTCATAATTTCAATGGCAAATATAAATTATAAAGAGAGAATCTTAAAGGCAGCAATAGAGAGACAGAGAGTTACCTACAAAGGAACATCCATCAGATTGTCAAATGATTACTCAACAGAAACACAACAAGCTAGAAGAGAATGGAAGGAGGTATACAAAGTGTTGCAAAGCAAAGGACTGAATCCAAGAATACTCTATCCAGCAAGACTATCAATCAAAATTGAAGGGGAAATCAGGTGCTTTGAAGACAAAAAAAGGCTCAGGGAGATTATCACCACCAAACCGGCAATGCAAGAAATGCTAAAGGGAATACTGTAGAAAGAAGAAATAAACAGGTAAGAAGGAACACAGACACAAAAATAGATATGACTACAAACAAATACCTTTCAGTAATAAGTTTAATTGTAAACAGACTAAATGTTCCAAACAAAAGATATCTAGTGGCTGAATGGATAGAAAAACATGACCCATATATATGCTGTCTACAAGAGACCCACCTCAGAACAGGAGACTCACATAGATTGAAAGTGAAGGGATGGAAAAATATCTTTCAGGCAAATGGAAATGAAAAAAAAAGCTGGGGTAGCAATACTTATATCTGACAAAATAGACCTCAAAGTAAATGCCATAACAAGAGATAAGGAAGGTCACTTCATAATACTAAAGGGATAAATCCAACAAGAAGAAATAATTCTGGTAAACATATATGCTCCCAATATAGGAGCACCCAAATACATAAAAAAACTCCTAGAGGATATCAAGGGAGAGATGAATAGCAATACAGTCATAGTAGAAGACTTTAATACCCCACTATCACCATTGGACAAATCCTCTAAACAAAAAATCAGCAAAGAAACAGCAATCCTAAATGACTCACTAGACCAGATGGAATTAATTGATATCTTCAGAACATTTCTCCCCACAGCCACAGAATATACATTCTTCTCAAGTGCACATGGGTCATTTTCAAAGATAGACCATATTCTGGATCACAGGCAAAGTCTCTGCAAATTCAAGAAGATAGAAATTATATCAAGCATCTTCTCAGATCACAGTGGCATAAAACTGGAAATCAACTATAATAAAAACAATCCAAAGAAATAAAACACATGGAGACTAAACAGCATGCTATTAAACAAGGACTGGGTCACCAGAGAGATCAAGGAAGAAATAAAAAACATCATGGCAACAAATGACAATGAAAACACAACAATACAAAATCTATGGGACACAGCTAAAGCAGTCGTGAAAGGGAAGTTCATAGCTCTACAAGCCTATTGCAAAAAAACAAGAAAAAATGGTAATAAATTACCTAACCCTACAAGTCAAAGAGTTAGAAAAAGAGCAGCAAGAAAAGGTCAGTGTAACCAGAAGGAAGGAAATAACAAAGATCAGAGTGGAGATAAATGACATAGAGACCAAAGAAACAATACAAAAGATCAACAAAACCAAGAGCTGGTTCTTTGAAAGGATAAACAAGATTGATGAACCTCTAGCCAGGCTCACCAAGAAGCAAAGGGAGAGGACTCAAATAAACAAAATCAGAAATGAAAGAGATGAAATAAAAACAGACCCCAACAAAATACAAAGGATTATTACAAAATACTATGAACAACTCTATTCCAACAAACTGGACAACCTGGAGGAAATGGACATATTCCTAGAAAAATATAACCTTCCAAAAATCAATCAGGAAGAATCTAAACAGCTCCATAGGCCCGTAACTATGGATGAAATTGAAGCAGTCATCAAAAAGCTTCCGGCAAACAAAAGCCCAGGGCCTGACAGCTTCACAGGAGAGTTTTACCAAACATTCAAGAAAGAACTAAAACCTATCCTCCTCAGACTATTCCAAAAAATTCAAGAGGAAAGAACACTTCCAAGCTCCTTCTATAAAGCCAGCATCACCCTAATACCAAAACCAGTTAAAGACAACTCAATGAAAGAGAATTACAGACCAATATCCCTCATGAACATAGATACCAAAATCCTCAACAAAATTCTAGCAAATCGGCTCCAGCAGTACATCAGAAAGATCATACACCATGACCAAGTAGGATTTATCCCAGGAATGCAAGGATGGTACAATATCCACAAATCAATAAACGTGATACATCACATAAACAAATTGAGAGATAAAAATCACATAGTCATATCAATTGATGCAGAAAAAGCATTCGACAAAATCCAACACCCATTCTTGATAAAAACTCTCAACAAGGTGGGAATAGAAGGCTCATACCTCAACATAATAAAAGCTATATGATAAACCCACAGCAAACATCATACTCAATGGACAAAAACTAAAAACATTTCCCCTAAGAACAGGAACAAGACAGGGATGCCCACTCTCACCTCTCTTGTTTGACACAGTACTGGAAGTATTAGCCATTGCAATTAGACAAGAAGAAGAAATAAAAGGCATCCAAATTTGAAAAGAACAAGTAAAGGTGTCTTTATTTGCAGACGACATGATATTGTACATAAAAAATCCGAAAGACTCCGTCATAAGACTAATAGACTTAATAAATGAATTCGGCAATGTAGCAGGATACAAAATTAATGCCAAGAAATCTATGGCCTTTCTATATACAAATAGTGAACTTACAGAAAGAGAGACTAAAAAGGCAATCCCATTTACTATCACACCAAAAAAATTAAGATACCTAGAAATAAACTTACCTAAGGAGGTAAAAGACCTATACACAGAAAACTACAGGACACTGAAAAAAAGAGATAGAGGAAGACATAAACAGATGGAAGAACATACCATGTTCATGGATTGGTAGAATCAACATCATTAAATGTCCATACTACCCAAAGCAATCTATAGATTCAATGCACTCCCCATTAAAATATCAGTGGCATATTTCACAGACCTAGAAAGAACTCTCCAAAAATTCATCTAGAATAAAAAACAAAAAGACCCTGAATAGCCACAGCAATCCTGAGAAAGAAGAATAAAGTAGGAGGGATCTCAATACCAGATTTCAAGCTGTATTACAAAGCCACTGTTCTCAAAACAGCCTGGTACTGGCACAAGAACAGACATATAGATCAATGGAATAGAATAGAGGATCCAGATATTGACCCAAACCACTATGCTCAATTAATATTTGACAAAGGAGGCATGAACATACAATGGAATCAAGACAGTCTCTTCAATTAATGGTGTTGGGATAATTGGACAGATACATACAAAAAAGTGAAGCTAGATCACCAACTTACACCATACACAAAAATAAACTCAAAATGGATACAGGACTTAAACATAAGATGGGAAACCATAAAAATACTAGAGGAATCCACAGGTAGCAAAATCTCAGACATATGCCAAAAGAACTTCTTCACCGATACTGCCCCTAGGGAAATGGAAGCTAAAGAGAAAATAAACCAATGGGACTACATCAAAATAAAAAGCTTTTTTTACAGCAAAAGAAACCATCAACAAATCAACAAGAAAGCCCACTGTATGGGATAACATATTTGTAAATGGTATCACTGATAACGGTTCAATCTCCAACATCTACTGGCAGCTTATATAACTTAATAAAAGGAAGATAAATGATCCAATAAAAAAATGGGCAATGGACCTAAAGAGATACTTTTCAAAAGAAGACAGAAGGAAGGCCAAGAGACACATGAAAACATGCTCAAAGTCACTAATTATCCAAGAGATGCAAATCAAAACAACAATGCAGTACCATCTCCCACCTGTCAGAATGGCTATCATCAACAAATCAACAAACGACAAGTGTTGGCGAGGATGCGGAGAAAAAGAACCCTCGTGCACTGCTGGTGGGAATGCAGACTGGTGCAGCCACTGTGGAGAACAGTATGGAGTTTCCTCAAAAAACTGAAAATAGAACTCCCATTTGACCCAGTAATCCCACTCGTAGGAATATATCCTAAGAAATTGGGAACACCAATAAGAAAGGATATATGCACCCCTATGTTCATAGCAGCACAATTTACAATAGCTAAGATCTGGAAACAGCCTAGGTGCCCATCCGCAGATGACTGGATCAGAAAACTATGGTTCATCTACACAATGGAATATTATGCTGCCATAAAAAAGAAGGAATTCTTACCATTTGCAGCAACCTGGATGGAATTGGAGAACATTATGCTGAGTGGAATAAGCCAGTCAATGAAAGAAAAATACCACATGATGTCACTCATTTATGGATAATAAAGAACATTATAAACTGTTGAACAAAAAGATAGATACAGAGGCAGTAAAGAATCAGTCTGTCAAATTATAGCAGGAAGTTTAGGGAGAGGTGGGGAAGATAAGAGATCAACCGAAGGACTTGTATGCATGCATATAAGCATAACCAATGGACACAAAACTCTGGGTGTTGAGGGCATATATGGGAGTGGGGGGGCAATGGTAAGATATGTACACATATAATACCTTAATAGAAAATATCTGAGGCCTATCTGACAAGTAGACATTTCAAGTATGCATGGGAAGATGTGTGTGCTTATCATATCATTCTCTCAACTTTGCTTAATTAAAAAAATAAAACAGGAAAAAAAAAAGAATGGCTGAGAACTTCCAAAATCTGGGAAGAGATTTGTATATCTAAGTTGATAGGTCAACAACAACAACAAATCAACTTAAATAGGTATTCTCCAAGACACATTACATTAAAACTGTCAATAATCAAAGACAAAGAGAGAAACTTAAAAGAAGCAAGAGTAAAGAAGCCTATAATTTACAGGGGAACTCCCATAAGGCTATTAGGAGATTTCTCAGCAGAAAGCTTACAGTTCAGGAGAGAATGGGATGACATATTCAAAGTGCTGAAGAAAAAAAAAAAAGCCAACCAAGCGTACTTTATTGTCAAAACTGTCCTTCAGAAAGCTAAATAAATATGTTCCAAGACAAACAAAAACTGAGGAATTTCACCATCACTAGACCAGCTTACTAGAAATGGTGAAAAGAGTTCCTAAAGTTTAAATGAATGGATGCTAATTAGTAACACGAAAGTATACAATTCACTGGTAAAGGTAAGAATTTAGTCAATTTTGATTATTTTAATACTGTAGTATGGTAGAGCATTACCCACTTAACTCTAGTATAATGGATAAAGGACAGGGATATTCAAAATAATTATAGCTGTAATTATTTGTTGATAAATATACAATATAAAAAGTACCATAAATTATGACAATAAAATAGCATAGATATAGAAAAAAGAATCCTAAAACCTGTATGCAACCATGAAAGATTCTGAATAGCCAAAGTAATCATGAAAAATAACAACAAACTTGGAGACATGGATGGATAAAAAAAAGATCTAACTATATGCTGTCTGTAAAGAAACTTACTTTATCTTTAAGGACATACATAGACTTATACCAAATACTATGCTGTTTTGATTATTGTACCTCTGTAGTATAACTTGAAGTCAGGTAGTATGATACCTCCAGCTTTGTTCTTTTTTCTCAGCATTGCTTCGGCTATTTGGGGTCTTTTGTGGTTCTATAAAGATATGATTTTTTTCTTCATAAAAGGTGGTTGGTATGTCTTTTCCATGTTATTCTGAGACATTGTTTAATAAACTCACCCAAATATTATATAAATTTCTAGGGGAATATACCTGTGTTTGACTTTGCTATTTACTACTTGATCAGAACCCAGACACTATGAAGTTACTTGGTAATATGTAAATTTCTATCTGATAGGAAAGATAGTTCTGATGGTTATGATTTGATTTCCCCAAAGGACGATAATAAGTTTTATATCTAATTTAGCAGTCCTACTCTAAAACATTTTAGGTGGAATTCTTGATAGACTACATAAACTCCTATTCTCAAATGATCCTGGAGCAAATTTTACCATCTTAGTGGTTTCCTCATTAATTAATGAGTTGAATAAAATCTTTAATATATGTTCATTTTATATTTGTATAAGTCATGTTTAAGTTTTAAAAAATATTTTGACTCTCCCTGACCAGTGTGCCAGTGTGTCTCAGTTGATTGGAACATCATCCCGTGCAGAAAGTTCGCCGGTTCTCTCTCTCTCTCTCTCTCTCTCTCTCTATCTCTCTCTCTCTCTTTCTCTTTTTCTCTCTTTCTCCCCATCCCCCCCATTTTCCCCACTTTCTCACTCTCCCTCTCCTCCTTCTCCTTCTCCTTCTACCTCTCCTTTCTTTTTTCTCTGAAATCAATAAAAGCATAGCCTCAGGTGAGGATTAAAATTAAGATGAAAAAATTAAATTATAAAATTAAAAAAAATATTTTGACCCATGTAAGGAATTCATGTTTATAAAAGCTTGATTTTATATAAATAAAAGAATTCATATGGGTAATACAATAAGGATACAATATCATAGAATAGAAAATAAGGCTAGATTTTGGTCTATTACCTTGACTTATACTATTTAAATTTCCTGATTCAGACTTTGGATTAATTAGATGTATATCCTTATGTGATGGCAAAGAGGATGGCAGGCATTCTGAACACAGACTAAATGGTTTTAATGTCATGAACCAGGAACTGTCTCTAGAAATAACTGATCCTATTTGTCAATTATTTTCAAAAATGGCAGAATAATAGTAAATCTGCCACAGCCAAAATTGTGTTGGAAGATATTTTCCAGAGGTCATATTGTGAATACTAATAAAGCCAGTGCAGCAATTTGTTTAGTTATTTCAATGTACATTTAGCAGTTGACTCAAACATGCCAGGCCACTGTGAAATGGTGCTGTACAAATTCAGAAATGTTTTCCTCATGGGAGCAACACTGAAATTTTCTTAAGGGTGGAATATACATGCACTTATAAATTTGCCATGTAAAATGTCTATTCCACATTCTGTAATATGGAACTCTGGCATCTTTATCAACCACTTGTTAAAGCAAGTAAACAAAATCAAAGCTGCTTATAAGAAAAATGCAGACCCTGTCTGCAGGAAAAATTACTTAGAGGTGAGAAATAATTTTGTCATCTCATTTGAGTGAGAATAAGGTCCTTTGCTATCTTAATTTAAAAATTCATACTTCCCCCATCCCTAACCTGTAGTATTCATACTTTTCTTCTTAGCAATTATCAACATATAACATAATATATTTTATTTGTTATTCTTCTCTTTTCCTTACTAAAGTATAAACTTCATGAGTTCAGAGATTTTTTGTCTGTATAGTATGTTTATAGCAGAGACAGCTAGTTATTTCCCTAATGTCTATTCTCTCCTTTACTAACAGAAGGTGCATTTCATTCCACATGGCAATGTGTCCAGCCCCAAACTACATTTCCCAATGCCTTTGGGCCCATTAATAAATAACAAGATGGAGAATAAATCAGGTAAATCTCCTAGACATTTTCCATCCTTCCTCCTTTCCTTACATGGAACAAGGACATGAGGTTAGGGCTATAGTAGGAATCTTGGAACCAGAGGAAAACTTGAGAATCAAAATTTCTTGCTAAGGATGATGATAACCTTGAAACTACCAAAGAAACTCTGTACATATGTAACTTATTTTAGGTGAGAAAAAATAATAAACCTCTATCTTATTAAAGCATTTATAGTACATCTTCTCATGAGGAATCTTTTCTAAAATTTTGTTTACAAAAATAGTTATGACTAGTTTAATTTTAACTTATTTCAGGACTTAGTACCAGTTCCTTTTTATCAGGCTTATATACTAGTATGTGTGAGCTCTTTTCTCTTTCTTATACAGTTCCAAAATTTTTGATAAATCCCACATGTTATGATTCACATATTCATATCTCTGTTTGAGAACCCCCATCAGAAATGCAGTCCCAACTGCTTTCTTTAAATTTGAGAATTTTCATTTAAATGTCTCAAATAATACTATTTGAAAAATTTCCTACAATGAACATGTAACCTCCCCAACATTGAACACACCTCTTCTAATATGTTTTTTCTTAGTGAAAAGCATTAATGTCCAATAAGTTGTACACATCAAAAACCTTGTGGTCAGCAGAAACTGGTTTGGCTCAGTGGATAGAGCGTCGGCCTGCAGACTGAAGGGTCCCAGGTTCGATTCCGGTCAAGGGCATGTACCTTGGTTGTGGGCACATCCCCAGTAGGGGGTGTGCAGGAGGCAGCTGATCGATGTTTCTCTCTCATGGATGTTTCTAACTCTCTATCCCTTTCCCTTCCGCTCTGTAAAAAAAAAAAAAAAATCAATAAAATATATTAAAAAAAACAACAACAAAAACCTTGTGTTTAGCACATTTGTGTGTGTGTGTGTGTTCAACACATTTTTAAGATGTGCACATTTGCCACCTCCATCACCACCACTATAATTCACCATTTCTGGAAGTGTTCAAATAAAATAGCATCATAAATTGTTTCCCTATATCCATATTGTCCAAATTGTTCTCTTTCAATCTATTCCCCAACCAATGTAAATTTTTAAAAATGTGAATCTTACCATACTTCCCTGCCTCCCCCCACACACACCTTAAAGCAGGCGTCCTCAAACTATGGCCCGCGGGCCACATGCGGGTATTTTTGCCGTTTGTTTTGTTTGTTTTTTACTTCAAAATAAGATATGTGCAGTGTGCATAGGAATTTGTTCATAGTTTTTTTAAAACTATAGTCCAGCCCTCCAACGGTCTGAGGGACAGTGAACTGGTCCCCTGTTTAAAAAGTTTGAGGACCCCTGTCTTAAAGCAATCAATGGCTTCCCAAGCTTTTCAGCTAAACACCAAAAAATGTTAATGTAGTCATGCCTGTTCTCTGGTTTCTACCACTTCCCCTTTGTCATATGACACAATGATCCTCTTTTCTCCTCTATAGTCACAGTGGTTTCATTCAGTTCCATGACCATGTTGTGGTTACTCCCTTCCCAGGATCTTTGACTACACATTTCCTTCATCCCAATGATTTTAATTACTCGTACTCATTCTTTAGTTCTCAACTCAATGAGAACTTTCTCAGGTATCCTTTTTTAATTAAATTATTTATTGATTGATTAAGGTATTACATATGTGCACTATCACCCCATTGCCCCCACCACTCATACCCTCACTCTCCTGTTGTCTGTGTCCGAAGGTAAGGCTTATATGCATGCATACATGGTTCCAACACTGACAAAAGTTACCTTGGGCCATGGACACTAGAAACACCACATTGGCTTTGTCTGTCTAGCCCAGGGGTGGTAATTGCTTACAGCTGTTACTGTGGAGAACAGTATGGAGTTTCCTCAAAAAGTTAAAAATGGAACTCCCATTTGACCCAGTAATCCCACTTCTAGGAATATATCCCAAGAAATCAGAAACACCAATCAGAAAGGATATATACACCCCAATGTTCATAGCAGCACAATTTACAATAGCTAAGATCTGGAAACAGCCTAGGTGCCCATAAGCAGATGACTGGATCAGAAAACTATGGTACATCTACACAATGGAATACTATAATGCCATAAAACAGAAGGAATTCTTACCATTTGCAGCAACCTGGATGGAACTGGAGGCCATTATGCTAAGTGAAATAAGCCAGTCAATGAAAGAAAAATAGCACATGACCTCACTCATTTGTGGATAATAAAGAACACTATAACCTGATGAACAAAAAGATAGATAAATAGGCAGTAAAGCATCAAACAGACTGTCAAATTACAGGTTATGGAGAGGTGGGGGAGATAAGAGATCAACCGAAGGATTGTATGCATGCATATAAGCATAAACAATGGACGCAAAACACTGGGTGGTGAGGGCAAGTATGGGAGTGGGTTGGGGGGGGCAATGGTAAGATATGTACACATATAATACCTTAATAAAAAAATGGAAACAAAAGGATGGGGTCAGATCAAAGGAACAGAGGAGCCAAACTGAAGGAGTACCTGATAGCCTAAGCTAAAACAATTTGAGCAACAAAATTAATAAAACTTAAAGTTATAGCATAATATAAAATATTTGTGAGTCCCTATGATATAATTGAAATCACAAATAAATGGGGAAGAAGTTATAAATATTTCTTATAAAGAATGTCATATATTCCTGGCAGGTGTGGCTCAGTGGTTGAGTGTCGACCTATGAACCAGGAGGTCACAGTTCAATTCCCGGTCAGGGCGCATGCCCCGGTTGCAGGATCAATCACCAGTGTGGGATGTGCAGGAGGCAGCCGATCAATGATTCTCTCTCATCATTGATCTTTCTCTCTCTCTCCCCCTTACTCTCTGAAATAAATTTAAAAATATATTTTTAAAAAATGAATGTCATATAATAGATGTAGATATTCCTTTCTCCAGAAAGTGGGGCTAAACACCTTCCTTCTAGTCTTGGCTGAATTACAAATGATAGCTTTTGGGAAAGAGAAGAACAGTAATTTTACAGTGAAGAAATTCAACAGACTTCACCACATTGGTATCATGTACCCCCAGATAAAATGTGATGAGAAGGACACTTTACCTCTATGGTGTTCTTCCCCAAAACTTAGAACTCAGTCTAATCATGAGAAAATCCTAATAAACCCAAATTTGTGGACATTCTACAAAATATTTGACCAATACTGCTCCAAAATATATAAGACATGGGAAACAAGGAAAGGCTAAAAACCTCTGAAAGACCATAGAAAAATAAAGAAATATGACAACTAAATTTAATATGAAACACTAAATTGAATTCTGAAATAGAAAAAATACATTATTGTAAAAAATAATCTACATATCTGAATAAAGCCTGGAGTTTAATTAAAAGTAATATATCACCATTTTTTTTTTTTTTTTAGTTTTAACACATGTACTACGTAAGATAACATTAGCAGAAGAAGGTTAGAGTACATGGAGACTCTTTGTACTATCTTTACAACTGTTCTATAAATCTAAAATTATTCTCCACCAAATTTAGATTTTTTTAAAGTGTATATTGCATTGTGATGGATCAATATAGAACAGCTATTAAGCATACCAGAAAGAAACTAGTTCCTTTAAAATGCAAATGTGTGGAATCCTTCTCTCCATATATGCTTTAAAATTTTCTAATTATGGAGCCAAGAGTCTACATTTCACAGGGTCTTTCAATGATTCTTATACACACCAAAATCTGAGAATTACTTTTCAAGAGCCCTGTGCCTTTTAGAAGCCCAAAACTATGTTTAGTCTTTAAAAACCACAGCTTTAATTAATGGTATTATGCAACGTAACCAAATTTGGAGAAAATTAAAATTCAGCACATACAAAATGAGAAAGGGAATATCAGACAGAGGAGCCTGTGGACAAAATAACTCACTGAGATAATATGTAAATAACTGGTAGTCCCACAGGATAATGGGTCATGATAGAAGAGCTAAGGAGATACAAAATGTGCAAGTATCCAAGTGGCAGTAAAAAAAAAAAAATGTAGAAAAGGAAGCAACTTGCTTATGCAAATACCACTCACCTCTTCCTGGATCAAAGAAAAGTGACTTCATTATAGAGTGCAGAGAAATTACAACTGGCCTGTTCAATCAACAGGCAGTAACTGCCTTAGTATGAAGTGTTACTCCAAAAACGAATACTGCAGAACTGACAACCCAAAGCAACACCCACCAAGCTAATAAGCAAATGCTCAAGCAAGTTGAAAGACTAACTTGAGCAGCATATAATGAATGAACAGGTGAAAAAGGGAATGAGAATAAACTATGAAAATCAATATGATGAGACTCACTGGTTAAATGATGCCTAACTAGTCCCAAAACTGACCAGAACTACTCCAAACTATAGAGGACATGAGACACAAGGAAAGGCTACTGTGTGCCTCTTCCCACACTCAGTTGCCTTACAAATTTACTGTAGACTTAACACTGGCTCAGGACACCATTTTCATGCCCCAACAGACTCAGGTGGTTTGCAACCTTGCTCCTTCCCCCACCCACACAGCATGACCAACCCTTCTTATATACCCACTCACATTCACTCTGATTGAACTCACTTAGACATTCTTCTGCTGGCATCAGCCCTCACTAAAGTTTACCAGCTGTGATGGTTAATTTTATGTGTAAACTTGGCTAGGCTATGGTACCCAGTTGTTTTGTCTAGAAGTTACCATGGTGTTTTTCAGATGTGATTAACATTTAAATAAGTAGGCTTTTAATAAAACAGATAATCCCTCGATAGTGTGCATTAGCATCATCCAATCAGTTGAAAGCCTTGGGAGCAAAGGCTGAAAGCCTCCCAAAAGAAAGAATTATCACCTGAGCTGGTTAGAGTGTTGGCCCATGTACCAGAAGGTCACAGGTTTGATTCTTAGTCAGGGCACATGCCTGGGTTGTGGGTCCCATGGATGTGTCTCTTTCCTATGGATGTGTCCCTTTCCTTTCCTTCCTCGGTAAAATAAATTTTTAAAAAAGAGAATGACCTATGCCTACAGATTGCAAAATAGAAATTCTGTCTGAATTTTCCAGTCTTAGAACTCAAGACTACAATATGAACTTTTGCCTGAATTTCCACCCTGCTCACCTGCCCTGCAGATTTCTCACTTGCTAGCCCCCACAATCACATAAGCCCATTACTTAAATGAATCTCTCTCTCAGCTTTTCACTCTCTCCTTCTCCCCCTCTTCTCTGCTCTTATATTAATGATCTACTTTACTATTAGGTCTGTTCTCTGGAGAAGCCTAATGCATTGCCCATTCTAATCATTTTTTCTACCAGTAACACTATAACTATCGTTTCTTATAATGAGATATATGGCAGCTATTTTACAACTGCTACAAACACTTACATTTTTTTTTCTTAGCAAGGTATAATATTGAGATAATTTATAAGCAATATATAGGTTTGAGATTCTCATTCTGTTCTTTGCACCAAATAATAAAAAATCACTATTCCATATCCTGGCTAGGTTTGAGTCACTTGTAGCTCTTCTTTAAAAGGACATATCCCAGAGTTCTATCCCAAAATACTGAATGAGAATTCCCTCAGTTGATTTTGATTCACAGCCCAGGGTTGAAATCCCTGGACATAAAATCATTTTACTATAGGATCTCCAGCAGTAGAGTCCAAGACCACTTTTTAAAATGAGGAACTTGACTAATGGCAAACAAGTGACATACTCAATGATAGATTGTCCCTTCCCCCAACTGATGGACGAGTATGACATAAACTCTACCTGCAGCCAGACATTCCTGAACACCTTATATGGACTGTACATTGAACCACCAATCAGCAGCTGCCAAATACCCTAAGCCCCCAATTCCTAAGTTCCTAGGTCCCTAATCATGTGCCTTACATGAAATCACTCATCAGCTGAGTGCCCTAAGCCCTGTCTCCTCCTTTCCTCCACTCAAAAGGCGCTTACACCCTGGCACACCCTCTTTTTTTCCCTCTGGAAGGGAGCCAGCAGGGGTCTTCTCTCCAATAAAGCCTGTGTCTTGGTCCCTGGTCCCTGGTCTCTGGCCCTCTGTTTCATCTTTCACTCACATTCCCAAGGTGAAAACATCAGGCTAATATGTTTTGCATATTTCTAGAAGGTTCATTTTATTTTTATATAAATTGCAGAAAAAATGTGACAGGTATTCTTATCTCAGTGAAGGTATATTTTATCATAATATTTAAGAAGTAATCAAGCACAGGCAGTTCTGTTTTATAAAGGTGGTTCATGCCAGGTACACATGAAATTCTCTGGTATATAGTTAGAAGACCTGGCAAATAGCTAAAATCTTGACCATTTATTGTGTTGTTAAAATTATAAACTTTTATCTGAGGACATATAAATGTCACTGCTTTATGTCGGCTGATATAATCAAAGGAATTTGGTTGACCTCACTTTTCTATTGATGAAACTTTGGCAGATGCATTCAAAGAACTATCATAAATCTTCTAGTAGCTGGCAAAAAATTTACAGAATCACTTTATATTATGGACTAGAGGCCCAGTGCATGAAATTCGAGTACGGGGGGGGGGGTGGTCCCTCAGCCCAGCCTGCACCCTCTCCAATCCGGGGCCCCTCGAGGGATGTCCGACTGCTGTTTAGGCCTGATCGCACCGGGATCGGGTCTAACCGGGCAGTCGGACATCCCTCTCACATTCCAGTACTGCTGGCTCCCAACTGCTCGCCTGCCTGCCTTCCTGATTGCCCCTAACCGCTTCTGCCTGCCATCCTGATCACCCCCTAACCAGTCCCATGCCAGCCTGATTGATGTCTAACTGCTCCCCTGCCATCCTGTTTGCCCCCAACTTCCCTCGTCTGCCAGCCTGGTCACCCCTAACTGCCCTCCCCTACAGGGTTCATCGCCCCCAACTGCCCTCCCTTGCAGGCCTGGTCCCTCCCAACTGCCCTCCCCTGCTGGCCATCTTGTGGTGGCCATCTTGTGTCCACATGGGGGCAGGATCTTTGACCACATGGGGGCAGCTATCTTGTGTGTTGGAGTGGTGGTCAATCTGCATATTACTCTTTTATTAGATAGGACAGAGGCCTGGTGCATGGGTGGGGGCCAGCTGGTTTGCCCTGAAGGGTATCCCGGATCAGGGTGGGGTTTCCCTTGGGGCATGGGGCGGCCTGGGCGAGAGGCCTGTGGTGGTTTGCAGGCCAGCCACACCCCCCAGCGACCCAAGTGGAGGCCCTGGTATCTGGAATTTATTTATCTTCTGCAATTGAAACTTTGTAGCCTGGAGTGGAGCAAAGCCTCCTGCTCGCTCCATGGCGGCAGCTATTTCTGTTGGAATTTATTTATCTTCTATAATTGAAACTTTGTAGTCTGGAGTGGAGGCCTAGGCCGGCCAGGGCTGCAGAAGCTTGGCTTTCTCCATTGCCCAGGGCAACCCTAGCCTCCTGCTCTTCCAGCTCCGTGGCTGCCGCCATTTCTGTTGGAATTTATTTAACTTCTATAATTGAAACTTTGTAGCCTTGAGTGGAGGCCTGGGCCTGCCAGGGTGTGTGAAAAGCTTGGCTTCCTCCATTGCCAGGGAAATTCAAGCCTCCCTCCTGCTCTCTGTGGCCGCAGCCATCTTAGCTGGGGTTAATTTGCATACTCGCTCTGATTGGCTGGTGGGTGTGGTGGAGTGATGGTTAATTTGCACATTACTCTTATTAGCTAGGATATGAAAAATGCATAATAATCAATATTTTCAGTTATCTACTACTGCTGGATTAATTTTACTCCTTGGTGTCTAATGCAACATTTTCATCTTTTAAAGAATTAAAAATTCACTGGACACACACACATAAAATCAGCTAAGATGCATGTTCCCACCAATGTCTACTTTACCTGTCTTATGTCCAACATTGGAAGAGTGGGCAAAAAATATTCAATATTAGTATTATTTATAAATTACATCACTCTAGTCTGAATTGTGAAATATGGGTTATTAATTTTATGATAATAATAATATTTATTCAGAATCCTAAATAATAAAGAGCTAATATGCTAATGGTCATTACACCGTGATGCGTAATGACCGATCACCAGGAGGGCAAGACAGTGAGCTACAAGTGGGGGAGAGCTACAGGAGAGCTACAGGAGGGCGGAGCTGCGATCTATATGCAGTGGAGAGCTGCAAGTGGCAGTGGGTCGGCAGGCCAGCTGAGGCAAGCGGCAGCGAGCTATTCATGCACAGATTAATGCGCAGAGCTACTAGTAACTGATAATATGCATTCATATCACATTTCACATTAAGGTCCCAACTTTTGTTAATAACATTAACTAAATAGTATAGTTAATAATATTAGCTATCAAAACTTTATCTGAACATACCAATGGATGTATTTGGCACACACCATGGTTTTCTAAGGTATTATTGAACTTATCACAAAATATAAATTGAATTATTTTATAAAGATAGTCCTAACATTATATTATTACCTGCTTTCTCTTGTTCATTTAACCCAACAGCACTCTTTTGCAAGAAGATAGCCTAAGGGATACTCTACATTATCCAGCTATGAAGTAGTTTTATAAAATCAAGTGTCCCATACATTTAATCCAATGAAGTGGTTTAATTTAGAATGTAATCTGACCAAATATATTTAATAGCATGGCCAGGAAAATCACCACCATCTTTATATATAAAAGCCTAAGCGACCAAACGACTGGTCAACTGGTTGCTATGATGTGCATTGACCACCAGGGGGCAGACATTCCATGCAGGAGCTGCCCCCTGGTGGTCAGTGCACTCCCACAGGCGGAGTGCCTTTCAGCTGACCTTCGGTTGCCAGACACAGGGCTCATGGCTGGTAAGCACTGCTGTGCTGGCGCAAGCCTCTCCCGATTGGGACTGACTGGGCGCAAGCCAGCACAGGTGCAGCGGGCCCAAGATGAGTGGGGGCAGCAGGCAGGAGCGCCAGGAGGCGTTGGACTGCCAATTTCGGCCTGATCCCCACAGGCCACACCGAGGGACCCCACTGGTGCATGAATGCACTGGTCCTCTAGTGGTTTATAAAACAGTATCTGTGAGAGAAAAGGAAGTGGACTCTTGGTTCTGCATGGAATCTTGTTATTTGTATTTCCACTTCTCCTCCTACATTTGTAACAACTGAATAAACTGAGAATGTTGTTTCATCCTGTAGCTACAATCACTCT
Organism: Eptesicus fuscus; assembly: GCF_027574615.1. Taxonomy (NCBI): domain Eukaryota; kingdom Metazoa; phylum Chordata; class Mammalia; order Chiroptera; family Vespertilionidae; genus Eptesicus; species Eptesicus fuscus. The sequence goes on from NC_072473.1 coordinate 25,403,227, forward strand.
AGACAAAATGATTAGCTAAAATACACCGATATGATCAATATATTTAACAATTAATAGTGAAACAGGCCCTAGCTAGTTTGGCTCAGTGGATAGAGTGTCGGCCTGAGGACTGAAGGGTCCCGGGTTAGATTACAGTCAAAGGCATGTACCTCCATCCTGGCCCAGGTCAGGGCATGTACAGGAGGCAACCATGATATGCCTCTCTCACATTGATGTTTCTCTCTCTGCCTCTACCCTACCCTTCCACTCTCCCTCAAAATCAATGAAAAAATATCCTCGGGTGACGATTAACAAACAAACAAACAAAAATAAAAAAAAAAATAAACAACAGTGAAACAGGAATAGATTTTTTAACTTGAAGTATTCTGTACCTTGATTCATTTATATGCTAATTTTTCTAAAAATTAGGTATTATTAATGTGGAAAGAAAAAAGAATTAAGGGGAAAGGGCCTCATAAGGACAACTGCATTTTTCAATAGGATAATTGAGAAATACATTTGATAAAGGACCAAAGTGAAGAATTGGGAGGGGGGGGGGTTGGGGACAAAAGCATTGATAATTGATAGAGACCTGGTGAAAAAGAGAAGCATTTGTAAATTATTTTGGACATCTTACTGACATTTCCAGTTATCATTCTTGGTTTTAATCTTTGACAGCCAAGATGAGCTATGTTGCAATAGCTACACGTACAAGAAAATAATATTCCCTGCCACCAGAAGCTGCTCTCAGCACAGCTCCCCCCTTTATTCCAAGCCAGGGGTTTTACACACAAATGACCAAAGGGAGGGTATTATCCTTCAAGAATTCTTTTTACTAGTTCTCTTTCCCTCAATTTCCAGCTTCAACAGCCTCTTCCTTTCTAGTGGGCTACCCGTGGCCTCACCAAATACACCAGATACTCCATAACTTATCTTCGATCCACGTCCTTCAAGGCATGTTAGGTTTTGTCTTTGCACTCAATCTCTCTTCTTATTGTGTGTGTGTGTGTGTGTGTGTGTGTGTGTGTGTGTACAGACATACATACATATGCTGTATAAATTAATACCACTATCCATGGTTTGGAAGAATCAGCACTTTTCTGGCTAGACAAAATCAAGAGATAACACTACTAATAGAGAAGCAAGTCATACAGCTGACAGTACTTGACTGATTAATAAGCCTTTCTTCATGAAATGTTTGTCGTGTAAGATATCAGAACTTGAAAGCACCATCCACAAAAGCAAAAACAAAATCTTAATATTCTACCCAAAGAATATTGCCCTGGTCAGTGTGGCTCAGTGGTTGGAGAGTTGGCCTGCACTCCAAAGGGTCACAGGTTCAATTCCCAGTCAAGGGAACCTACCTGGGTTGTAGGTTTGAGTCTCAGTCCCTGCTGGGTCTTCTGTGGGAAGGAACCAATTTATGTGACTCTCTCACATTGATGTCTCTCTCTCTCTTTCCTTCTCCCTTCCACTCTCCTATAAATTAATAGAAAGGTATGCTCAGGTGAGGATTAACAACAACAACCAAAAAAGAATATGGCCCAACTCATTGATTCACTTGAAGTAAATGAGGTTTAAAACCGTTTAGGCAGAAAGCTATTAAATAATCAGATATTTCCTAGGAATTTGAAACTCCCTAAATATGGTTAACTGACCTTAAATATTCAGAGATTTATTTTTGAAAATGGCAAAAGCCTTCAAGGAAATAAATCAAAAGGACACTGTTTGTTTTTAAAGTATGAGCAAAAACTGAAGAATGATAAGCTCAGAGGGAAGGTAAGAAATGTGAGTAATGCACAGGAAATACTATACAAAACTTAATTTTATATAAGTTGTGTTTTTCACTGAGTTTTAACATTGGCTAGTGAGGTAATTATAGTTTTATGAATGAGGAAGTCAGCAAGTAAGCAACTGAGAGTGTAGAAGAAAAGTTCAGAAAATTAAAATGAGAGAAAATTACTCATGTCAAATCATGAAGGAAAGCGATTGCATAAAACATAAGCTTATTCTATTAACTCTCTGGGTCAATATGAGAGTAAGGCATGGAATCAGAAAAGTTTCAAAGGATTATGGTTTTTGCCTAACGTGTTTGAAAAAAACACTCACTTGATTTTAGTGAACGAAAAATCTACAGCTTCAACCAAGATATTTTGGATCTTTAATTTTAACTAGCATAATTGCACCAAATATATTCTCCCTAAACATAATTGTTATGTAGGAAAAGGTATTAGAACTTCTGTAGCAACCTCTGTATCTGTGACAATAGGAAATATTTAAAATAAAATATTATTGAATGCATGAGTATTTCAAACCAAATATATTAATATGCATTCTATTATCAAGTCATTAACAATTAATTTTATATTGGTCCCATATATATTCTCTTGGTGAGCAAAGTGAAGTGAAACAGACTCTTGGGGACATGAGATTAAAGTCAATGTCTGCTGCAATCGTTCAGCACAAATCTGGATGTACATTAGGCCCTGTGGGGAGTGGGCCTAAGCTGCCAGGAGGACAGCCCCTGAGGACTCCAGGACTGTGAGAGGGCACAGACCTGGCTGAGGGACCCCACACTCCGCCAAGTGCATGAATTTTCATGCACTGGGCTTCTAATACAGTATGAAAACTGACCACAAAAATTTCAAATAAATTTTTAGTCCTATATTCATTATGTGTTCATATTTAGTTTTACATTTCTCATTAAAGAAAACCTGGAAAGAATGCCTTTGTTTATACATATGTATATTACTTTCATGGAATTTTGAGGGCCCAGCCAATGTTTGTTTATTAATTTCACTTAGAAAACTGAGTTTTTAAACATTAGGCAGAGTAAAATTATAGGGATAAATTATTCAATAATCTTGGAACCTAATAAGTGGTCTACAAAATTAAGATTTCTTCTATTTAAATAGATTCTTATAGTGAGATCGGCAATGAAATCTCCCAAGGGAATTTAGAAAGTCTACAATTATATTAAAACTAAACAATGGTGTAAGGAAATATAGATTAAATTTTTCCTTCATTGAGAAACTGATCATGTAGTTATTTTCTATGTCTAGTGTATGATTCTATCATGACAATCAACTTATCAAATAGACACGTTATTATTCAGTTATTTTAAAGATTAAACAATTACATATGTCTAAACTGATTAGATAAGTTTACATTGTGACATTTAATATTTGACCCTTGATTTTCTTCACAAACACTGATTATAAAATGCCATAAGCTTCTACCCTGGCGGGTGTGGTTCAGTGCATTGGAGCGTTGTTCTATACACTGAAAGGTCATGGGTTCAATTCCTGGTCAGGGCACATACCTAGGTTGCAGGTTTGCTCTCAGGTTGGGGAGCATATGACAGATAACCAATTGATGTTTTTCTCTCTCACATCAGTGTTTCTCTCTCTCTCTCTCTCTCTCATCCACTCTTTAAAGTCAATAAAAACATATTTTAGATTAAAATTAGAAAACAAAACATAAATAAATTTTAAAAATAACATTAGCTTCCAAAGAGAAATAGACACCTCCAAAAAGGTATTAATCAAAACCCTGGGAATAAAACTTCAATTGAAAATAAGCCCTTTACTCATAACTTTAAAACCATCTGAGAACACTTATAATATTCTGTTACTCTATCTTGTACCTTGAGAACAGAGACCACATTTGATTCTTCTGTGTATTTCCAGACTCATACTGTCCAACATACATTTTCAGTATATAAATGCTTATTAAATTATTGCATAAATGCTATAAATACCTAGGTACGTCTTTCACTCTAATGTCTTTGAATTCTAATACATTTACAATCTTTAATTTCCATATACATATGTAATATCTTGTGTTTATTTACTTGGGACAATAAGGGGGTAAAAATGCCAGTTTTATGTTTCCTTTTGTTTTGATCTGTTTCTCCACTAGAATACAAATCCCAAAGACTTTGGCTCTCTCTGTTACTAATATACGCCCAAATACTAGACCATTTTAGATAATCAATAAATATTTGTTGAATGAATGAATGAATGAATGAGCGAATGAAAGGCAGATTGAGATCAGTGGTATTCCCAACCACTGTGGCTTATTCCTTAGAACACAGTTAAAAGCTTAAAGTACAAATGAGGTTGTGGGGGATGAATACATCCACATTATTGTGTGCTTTCTCTAAGAATGCACCGACATTTTTTGTTTCCTGCCCGAGAAAACTGAAGTCTGTACAGGCAAGAAATTTGCAAACCAGGTGAAATGGGTGAACAACCCAGGATGCCCGTGTTGAGATCATTGAAACTGTCTATATTGGGGTGCAGACAGGGCAGAAGGAATGTGTTTCCAGGGCTGTGCTGAACGAGGAAGAGATGAGACAGAATAAAGGGAGTGAAGAGCAAATTCAAAAAGAGTGAAAGATGGAGAGGCGGGAAGAGTCAGTGAGATTTTGGAGGCGGTGCTCTGCTGACAGAGAAGGGTGAGCTTGATGATGAACAGGAGAAAAGTGGAGTAATAAGGTCTAGGAACGGAGTCAGGCTCTCAGAATGGTTAGTACGGATGGTGAAGCCATTCACAGCTTTGTGATGTTAAATGTAACCAATGATACCACAGAAGGACTATGATTAATGAAACAATCACATTAGGACGATATTCAAATACGTTGCTCAAAGAAATCAAGTGCAGTTGATTTACTGAGAGCAGTTGCACTTCTCTTCATGAGTAACATTTTAAAATATCATATGCCCCAGGTGCCCAGCACTGAGACGCCCTCCTCACCCAGAGACTGGGATGGAATCTGGCAAACTAAAATGCTGTCAGCCTCCTCGGGCCCCCCTCACGCCCCCCCGCGACGGGTCCTCCCCGCCCCTCCCCCAACGCTCTTGAGTAACGGTCACTTCTTCCGGCCCACCTCAGAGCCAACCGCCAACCGCCAACGGCTAACGGTCACTTCTTCCGGCCCACCTCAGAGCCAACCGCCAACCGCCAACGGCTAACGGTCACTTCTTCCGGCCCACCTCAGAGCCAACCGCCAACCGCCGACGGCTAACAGCTGGCCGCCTGTCGCTTGAGCACGCCTCTCTCACCTGGCCACTTACTCCCAGGCCTCCAGAAATGGCGAATCCTCCGCCCTCCTATGTGCGCCAGAACTACCATCCAGACTGTGAGGCCGCTGTCAACCACCAGATCAACCTGGAGCTCTACGCAGCCTACGTGTACACATCCATTGCCTTCTACTTTCAAAGCCACGAATTGGCCTTGAATCACTGCACCCAGTACTTCCAGAAGCGGTCTCTCAAGAAGAGGGAGCAGGCTGAGAGGCTGATGTGGCTGCAGAACCAGCGCGGGGGCCGAGTCCTCCTGGAGAACATCCACAGGCCACAGCAGGATGGATGGGGAAGCAGCCTGATGGCCATGGAGTTCGCCATGCTCCTGGCGAAGAGAGTGAACCAGAGCCTGCTCAATCTGCATAACCTGGCCATCGACAAGAAGGACGCCCACCTGTGCGAATTCCTGGAGAGTCACTGCCTGCACGAACAGGTGGAGTTCATCAAAGAGTTGGGGGACCATATCACCCAACTGCGCAAGATGGGAGCCCCAGAATCCGGCCTGGCAGAGTACCTCTTCGACGCGCTCACCCTGAATGCCAGCAAGAAGAACTGAGCCTGGACTGCCTGACTGGTAGCCATGGGGTGACTTCCCCTGGCCACCGTGCCCAGCATGCGTATTGCCATACTGCCCTTGCAAAACGGTCACTTCAGTTTATATGTTCAAGTTTTACCGTTTCTTCAAATAAAGTTATTGGTTCTTAAGTAAATAAAGGTCTTTCTTAAGTTTATATGTTCAACTTTTACCATTTCTTCAAATAAAGTTATTGGTTCTTAAATAAATAAAGGTCTTTCCTTGATTCATGTGTGCAAAACCCTCACCTTTTAAAAGTTAAAACAGGTATCCAGGAGTCTCCAACCATGGCTCAATTAGGTGCAGCTCGGGACCGGCCATGGAGGAGGAGGTAGGTATTCCTTGGGACCCTGGATGGAGGGAGGGGAGAGGTATTCCCTGGGGCCCTGGATGGAGGGAGGAGGAATTCCCTGGGACCCCGATGGAGGAGGAGGGATTCCCTGGGACCCTGAGTGGAGGGAGGGAAGAGGTATTCCCTGGGGCCCTGGATGGAGGGAGGAGGGATTCCATAGGACCCCGATGGAGGAGAAGTAATTTCCTGGGACCCTGAGTGGAGGGAGGGGAGAGGTATTCCCTGGGGCCCTGGATGGAGGGAGGAGGGATTCCATAGGACCCCGATGGAGGAGAAGTAATTTCCTGGGACCCTGAGTGGAGGGAGGGGAGAGGTATTCCTTGGGGCCCTGGATGGAGGGAGGAGGGATTGCATGGCCACTGGGAAAACACAAAATTAATGTACCGCTTATAAACAATGTATATGGGGGTGCAGTCAGTTGCATGGTCTAGGGCCCTGTGAATGTGGATGAATGTTCATGCTAAAAGTATAAAACATATCCTGAAAATCACCGGTGTCCTTGCCTCTGGAGAAAGGGTGAACAGAATGGGATTGGGCAGGGATTAAAATAAAGGATTCTTATACTCAACCTACACTTTTTTTAGTTTACCAAAATATGCAAATATTAATATTTGTTCACATCTGGGTATCAAGATGGAGACCCCTTCCTCTAAGAACAGAGTAAATGGAATTGCAACGTTGCAGAGGGTCCTTGGTCAACTGTGAGAGTAAATAGCTACTCTGTGCATAGCAGATGTGTTTTCCGTTGCTCAGCTCTCACCCTCCCCCACCCCTACTTACATAGGACAGTACACGTGTTTGGCATCTGAGCCTTTTCATCTCCCCAAACTACACTCCAAGACAGTGAATGAATTTAAGACAATTACAGACCTGCAGAGAAGGGAAACAATAGGACACATTTTCCTAGAAGGGCAAAACACTAGTGTTCCAATGTCAGAAATATGTGTTTATTTTGGCAAGAGGGAGTGTTCCTATCCTACCTGTGAGCTCCATGCCATGTATCCCCAAATGAGAACGCAACTGAATAACTGACACACTCCACTCTCCCATTTTGAGCAAAACCTTAGCAGTGAATTGGACATCACAGTTCTAGATCAGATCCATGCTAATTACCTAGGTTAATCAAGTAAGTCCTTTATTCATAAATATAAATGAACAAAGGTTTGCCAGATGTACGAGGAAGGTAAAATAGAAGATCACAATAAACACACAGAACTATTTCATTTTGGGGGAAAACTCATAAAACATGGGAATAAAAGAGAATTTTACCAAAAATTCAAATTCATATTCTCAGAATTTTAAGGGGAGAAAATGTGTTTATAAAATAAAATAAAAAAATGTCTACTATAGAAGGAAACAATTAGAGGACAGATAAAGTACTTGCAAGATAGAAATATTATTGCAAAATTTAAAACATTAAATGCCTGGTACTCAGGGAAGAGTCTCCCTGTCTCACACAGGCTGTGATGGAACCTGGAAGACCTAGATGGTGCGCGGCCCACTTGGGCCCCCCTCAAACCCCCCCACTGCCCTCTCCACAATGGATCCTCTCTCCAAGCCCCTCCCCCCCCCAACGGTCAAGAGTAAAGGTCACCTCTTCCTTTTCCGGTCCCACCTCAGAGCCAACGGTCAGTTGCCAGCAGCCTAGCACCTGAGAAGCCTGTCTCGGGTCAGCCTGGGAAGGTCCCCCAGGGACAGTCCGAGGTCCCCGCCGCCAACGCCGCTGACTGGGCTTTTGGCCGCCCTCACCCACCACCATGGGAATGATCCGTCCCCGGAGAAGCCACCGCCTTCACCCGCGCCGCTGCCCACCCCGCAGCCCGCCCCTCAGCCCTCGCCATGAGGCTCTGTTGATCTACTTGGCCGGAGGGCCACCCCCGGAAAACCTGTTACCCATGCTTCCAGCCATGGCCCCTGCGCCTCCGCCCATGGCCGCTGCGCCTCCTCCCGTGCCTCCTGCGCCTCCAGTGGCGGTGCTGGGGCCCATCTCCCAAGTGCGCCAGAATTACCATGCCCACTGCGAGGCCTCTATCAACAAACAGATCAACCTGGAGCTGCACGCCTCCTACGTGTACACGTCCATTGCCTTCTACTTCGACCGCCAGGACCAGGCCTTGCAGCACTTCGCTGCCTTCTTCCTGTGGCAGTCCAGGGAGGAGTGGGAGCAAGCCCAGGCATTGATGAGGCTGCAGAACCGGCGAGGGGGGCGGATCCGCCTGCGAGATATCAGGAGGCCTGACCACAACCGGTGGGAGAGCTGCCTGAAAGCCATGAAAAACGCCTGGCACGTGGAGAGGATGGTGAACCAGAGCCTGCTCCGTCTGCACCAGCTGGCCACCAGCAAGAACGACGCCCACCTGTGCGACTTCCTGGAGCACCACTACCTGCGCCAGGAGGTGAAGTTCATCTACAATGTGGGAGCCAATATCAGCGACCTGCGCAAGCTGGGAGCCCCGACCTCCAGCCTGGCGGAGTACCTCTTTGACGCGCTCCCCCTGAATGCCAGCAAGAAGAACTGAGCCTGGACTGCCTGACTGGTAGCCACGGGGTGACTTCCCCTGGCCACCGTGCCCAGCATGCGTATTGCCATACTGCCCTTGCAAAACGGTCACTTCAGTTTATATGTTCAAGTTTTACCGTTTCTTCAAATAAAGTTATTGGTTCTTAAGTAAATAAAGGTCTTTCTTTGATTCATGTGTGCAAAACCCTCACCTTTTAAAAGTTAAAACAGGTATCCATGAGTCTCCAACCATGCCTCAATTAGGTGCAGCTCGGGACCGGCCATGGAGGAGGAGGTAGGTATTCCTTGGGACCCTGGATGGAGTGGGGGAAGAGGTATTCCCTGGGTTCCTGCATGCATGGAGGAGGAGGGATTTCCTGGGACCCTGAGTGGAGGGAGGGAAGAGGTATTCATTGGGGCCCTGGATGGAGGGAGGGAAGAGGTATTCCCTGGGTTCCTGCATGCATGGAGGAGGAGGGATTCCATGGAACCCTGGATGGAGGGAGGAAGGAGGTATTCCATGGAACCCTGGGTTGAGGGAGAAAGGAGGTATTCCATGGAACCCTGGATGGAGGGATGTGCTATTCCATGGAACCCTGGATGGTGGGAGGAAATATTATTGGGGACCCTGAATGGAGGGAGGCAGGAGGTATTAATTGGGACCCTGTAGGAAGGGAGGAGGTAGTCCTTGGGACAGGGCAACAGTGAGTATGGAAATGAGCCTTAGAGTGGTTTTCCCACAGACAGGGGTGTGACTTCCAAGTCACCAGTGACTGGCATGCACATTGCAGTTACAAAGCACTTACTTATGTATATTTTCTTTCATTTGTATTATATGTGTATAGATATTCAGCAGCAGAGTTCATTTTGAATCTCCTGAGTAGATTTTGAGTGTCTGCTTAGGAAGATACCCTTTCTTTTTTATAAATTTCTTTATTGATTACTAGAGGCCCGGTGCACGAAATTCATGCACGGAGGGGGGGTTGTCCCTCAGCCCAGCCTGTACCCTCTCCAATATGGGACCCCTCAAGGGATGTCCGACTGCCCGTTTAGGCCCGATCCCAGGGATCGGGCCTAAACGGGCAGTCGGACATCCCTTTCACAATCCAGGACTGCTGGCTCCCAACTGCTTGCCTGCCTGCCTTCCTGATTGCCCCTAACTGCTTCTGCCTGCCAGCCTGATCACCCCCTAACCACTCTGCTGCCAGCCTGTTTTCCCCCAACTTCCCTCCTCTGCCGGCCTGGTCACCCCTATCTGCCCTCTCCTGCAGGGTTGATCACCTCCAACTGCCCTCCCTTGCAGGCTTGGTCCCACTCAACTGCCCTCCCTTGCAGGCCAGGTGCCTCCCAACTGCCCTCTCCTGCTGGCCATCTTGTGGTGGCCATCCTGTGTCCACATGGGGGCAGGATCTTTGACCACATGCGGGCAGCTATATTGTGTGTTTCAGTGATGATCAATCTGCATATTACTCTTTTATTAGATTGGATAGAGGCCTGGTACAGGGGTGGGGGCCAGCTGGTTTGCCCTGAAGGGTGTCCCTGATCAGGGTGGGGTTCCCTTGGGGCGTGCGGCGGCCTGAGCGAGGGGCCTGTGGTGGTTTGCAGGCCGGCCACGCCCCCTGGCAACGCAAGCAGAGGCCCTGGTATCTGGAATTTATTTTCCTTCTACTATTGAAACTTTGTAGCCTGGAGCGGAGCCAAGCCTGGGGCTCCCTCCAAGGCCCGAAGCCATTTGTGTTGGGGTTATGATTGAAACTTTGTTGCCTTAAGCGGGTGGGCCTGGCCAGGGTGTGTAGAAAGCTTTGCTTCCCCTGTTGCCGGCGGCAACCCTGGCCTGCTCTCTCAAGCTCCATTCTGCCACCATTTGTTTGAATTTGTTTACCTTCTATAATTGAAACTTTGTAGCTTGAGTGGAGGCTTAGGCCTGCAACGGCTGGCAGAAAGCTTGGCTTCCTCTGTTACCTAGGAAACCTTGCTCTCTGTGACTGTAGCCATCTTGGTTTGGGTTAATTTGCATACTCGCTCTGATTGGATGGTGGGCGTGGCTTGCGGGCGTGTCGGAGGTATGGTCAATTTGCATATTTGTCTATTATTATATAGCATGGTGTTACATATGTGTCCTTATTCCACCATTACCCCCCCTCATGCCCTCACCCCCCTGTTGACTGTGTCCATTGGTTAGGCTTATATACATGCATACAAGTCCTTTGGTTGATCTCTCCCCCTTACCCCCACCCTCTGCTACCTTCCCTCTGAGGTTTAATCGTCTGAGCAATGTTTCTCTGTCTCTGGATCTATTTTTGTTCATCAGTTTATGTTGTTCATTATATTCCATAAATGAGTGAGATCATGTGGTATTTATCTTTCTCTGACTGGCTTATTTCACTTAGCATAATGCTCTCCAGTTCCATCCATGCTGTTGCAAATGGTAAGAATTCCTTCATTTTTCTGCTACATAATATTCCATTTTGTAGATGTACCACAGTTTTTTAATCCACTCATCTACTGATGGACACTTAGGCTGTTTCCAAATCTTAGCTATGGTGAATTGTGCTGCTATGAACATAGGGGCGCATATATCCTTTCTAATTGGTGTTTCTAGTTTCTTGGGATATATTCCTAGAAGTGGAATCACTGGGTCAAATGGGGGTTCCATTTTTAGTTTTTTCAGGAAACTCCATACTGTTCACCGCAGTGGCTGCACCAGTCTGCATTCCCACCAGCAGTGCACGAGGGTTCCTTTTCCTCCACATCCTCGCCAGCCGTTTGTTGATTTGTTGATGATTTCCATTCTGACAGGTGTGAGATGGTACCTCATTGCTGTTTTGATTTGCATCTCTCAAAAACAATTAGTGACTGAGCATTTTTTCATATGACTCTTGGACTTCTGTATGTCCATTTACAAAAAGTGTCTATTAGGTCTTTTGCCCATTTTTTTTTATTGGATTGTTTACCTTCCTTTTGTTAAATTGTATGAGTCCCATATACATTTTGGAGATTAAAACCTTATCAGATGTAACATTGGCAAATATATCCTCCCATGCAGTGGGCTGTCTTGTTGTTTTCTTGATGTTTTCTTTTGCTGTGCAGACTTTTTTTATTTTGATGTTGTCCCATTTGTTTATTTTCTCTTTAGTTTCCATTGCCCTAGGAGCAGTATCAGTGAAGAAATTGCTTCAGTATATGTCTGAGAATTTGCTGCCTGTGGATTCCTCTAGTACTTTTATGGTTTCCCGTCTTATGTTTAAGTCCTGTATCCATTTTGAGTTGATTTTTGTGTATGGTGTAAGTTGGGGGTCTAGTTTCATTTTTTTGCATGTATCTGTCCAATTTTCCCAACACCGTTTATTGAAGAGACTGTCTTGACTCCATTGTATGTTCATGCCTCCTTTGTCAAATATTAATTGGGCATAGTGGCTTGGGTCGATTTCTGGGTTCTCTATTCTATTCCATTGATCTATATGTCTGTTCTTGTGCCAGTACCAGGCTGTTTTGACAACAGTGGCTTTGTAATACAGCTTGATATCTAGTATTGAGATCCCACCTACTTTGTTCTTCTTTCTCAGGATTGCTGCAGCTATTCGGGGTCTTTTTTTTACTCCAGATGAATTTTTGGAAAGTTTGTTCTAGGTCTGTGAAATAGGCCGTTGGAATTTTAATGGGGAGTGCATTGAATCTATAGATTGCTTTGGGTAGTATGGACATTTTAATGATGTTGTTTCTACCAATCCATGAACACGGTATGTTTTTCCATCTGTTTATGTTTTTCTCTATCTCTTTTTTCAGTGTTCTATAGTTTTCTGTGTATAGGTCTTTTACCTCCTTAGTTAAGTTTATTCCTAAGGGATCTTATTTATTTATTTATTTATTTTGGTGTGATGGTAAATGGGATTGCTTTTTTAGTCTATCTTTCTGTAAGTTCATTATTGGAGTTTAGAAATGCCATAGATTTCTTGGCATTGATTTTGTATCCTGCTACATTGCTGAGTTCATTTATTAAGTCTAATAATTTTTTGATGTAGTCTTTGGGGTTTTCTGTGTACATTATCATGTCATCTGTGAATAAGGGCAGTTTTACTTCTTCTTTTCCAATTTGGATGCCTTTTATTTCTTCTTCTTGTCTGATCGCAATGGCTAGTACTTCCAGTAATATGTCGGACAGGAGTGGTGAGAGTGGGCATCCCTGTCTTGTTCCTGTTCTTAGGGGAAAGGGTTTTAGTTTTTGCACATTGAGTATGACGTTGGCTGTGGGTTTGTCATATATGGCTTTTATTATGTTGAGGTATGATCCTTCTATTCCCACCTTGCTGAGAGTTTTTATCAAGAAAAGTTTGTTGGGTTTTGTGAAATGCTTTTTCTGCATCAATTGATATGACTATGTGGTTTTTACCACTCAATTTGTTTATGTGATGTATCATGTCTATTGATTTGCGGATATTGTACCATCCTTGCATCCCCGGGATAAATCCTACTTGGTCATGGGGTATGATCTTTCTGATGTAATGCTGGATCCGATTTGCTAGAATTTTGTTGAGGATTTTGGCATCTATGTTCATGAAGGATATTGGCCTGTAATTCTCTTTCATTGTGTTGTCTTTATCTGGTTTTGGTATTAGGGTGATGCTACCTTCCTAGAATGAGCTTGGACGTGTTCCTTCCTCTTGAATTTTTTGGAATGGTCTTAGGAGGAAAGGTTTTAGTTCTTCCTTGAATGTTTGGTAAAACTCCCCTGTGAAGCCGTCTGGCCCCGGGCTTTTATTTGCTGGAAGCTTTTTGATGATTGCTTCAATTTCTTCCATAGTTGTCAGCCTATTGAGATGTTTAGATTCTTCCTGAGTGAGTTTTGGAAGCTTGTATTTTTCTAGAAATATGTCCATTTTCTCCAGGTTGTCTAGTTTGTTGGAATAGAGTTGTTCATAATATTTTTTTGACAATCCTTTGTATTTCTGTGGGATCTGCTGTTATTTTGCCTCTTTCATTTCTGATTTTATTTACTTGGGTCCTCTCTCTTTGCTTCTTGGTGAGCCTGGCGAGAGGTTCATCTACTTTGTTTATCCTTCCAAAGAACCAGCTCTTGGTTTCGTTGATCTTTTGTATTGTTGTTGGTTTTTTTTGTTTGTTTGTTTGTTTGTTTTTGTGTGGGGGGATCTCTATGTCATTTATTTCTGCACTGACCTTTTTTTTTTTTTTTCTGTTTCCTTTCTTTCTTTTTTTTTTTTTTAAGGTAACAGGAGTTTATTAAGGTATTATATGTGTACATATTTTACCATTGACACCCCCCACCCCACTCCCATATATGCCCTCACCCCCCAGAGTTTTGCATCCATTGGTTATGCTTATATGCATGCATACAAGTCCTTTGATTGATCTCTTATCTCCCCCATCTCTCCCTAACTTTCCCCCTGTAATTTGACAGTCTGTTTGATGCTTTACTGTCTCTGTATCTATCTTTTTGTTCAAGTTTATAATGTTCTTTATTACCCATAAATGAGTGAGATCATGTGATATTTTTCTTTCATTGACTGACTTATTTCACTTAACATAATGTTCTCCAATTCCATCCAGGTTGCTGCAAATGATGAGAATTCCTTCTTTTTTATGGCAGCATAGTATTCCATTGTGTAGATGTACCACAGTTTTCTGATCCAGTCATCTGCTGACGGGCACCTAGGCTGTTTCCAAATCTTAGCTATGGTGAATTGTGCTGCTATGAACATAGGGGTGCATATATCCTTTCTGATTGGTGTTTCTAGTTTCTTCGGATATATTCCCAGGAGTGGAATTACTGGGTCAAATGGGAGTTCCATTTTCAGTTTTTTGAGGAAGCTCCATACTGTTCTCCACAGTGGCTGCACCAGTCTGCATTCCCACCAGCAGTGCACGAGGGTTCCTTTTTCTCCGCATCCTCGCCAACACTTGTCGATTGTTGATTTGTTGATGATAGCCATTCTGACAGGAGTGAGATGATACTGCATTGTTGTTTTGATTTGCATCTCTCGGATAATTAGTGACGTTGAGCATGTTTTCATGTGTCTCTTGGCCCTCCTTCTGTCTTCTTTTGAAAAGCTTCTATTTAGGTCTGTTGCCCATTTCTTTATTGGATCATTTATCTTCCTTTTATTAAGTTGTATAAGCTGCATGTAGATGTTGGAGATCAAACCTTTATCAGTGATGCCATTTGCAAATATGTTCTCCCATGCAGTAGGCCTTCTTGTTGTTTTGTTAATGGTTTCTTTTGCTGTGAAAAAGCTTTTTATTTTGATGTAGTCCCATTTGTTAATTTTCTCTTTAGCTTCCATTGCCCTAGGGGCAGTGTCAGTGAAGAATTTCTTTTGGCATATGTCTGAGATTTTGCTACCTGTGGATTGCTCTAGTATTTTTATGGTTTCCCGTCTTATGTTTAAGTCCTGTATCCATTTTGAGTTGATTTTTGTGTATGGCGTAAGTTGGTGATCAAGCTTCATTTTTTTGCATGTATCTGTCCAATTTTCCCAACACCATTTATTGAAGAGACTGTCTTGACTCCATTGTATGTTCATGCCTCCTTTGTCAAATATTAATTGGGCATAGTGGTTTGGGTCAATATCTGGATTCTCTATTCTGTTCCACTGATCTATATGTCTGTTCTTGTGCCAGTACCAGGCTGTTTTGAGAACAGTGGCTTTGTAATACAGCTTGAAATCTGGTATTGAGATCCCTCCTACTTTATTCTTCTTTCGCAGGATTGCTGTGGCTATTCGGGGTCTTTTTTTATTCCAGATGAATTTTTGGAGAGTTCTTTCAAGGTCTGTGAAATATGCCATTGGTATTTTAATGGGGAGTGCATTGAATCTATAGATTGCTTTGGGTAGTATGGACATTTTAATGATGTTGATTCTACCAATCCATGAACATGGTATGTTCTTCCATCTGTTTACGTCTTCCTCTATCTCTTTTTTCAGTGTCCTGTAGTTTTCCGTGTATAGGTCTTTTACCTCCTTAGTTAAGTTTATTCCTAGGTATCTTAATTTTTTTGGTGCGATGGTAAATGGAATTGCCTTTTTAGTCTCTCTGTCTGTAAGTTCACTATTGGTGTATAGAAAGGCCATAGATTTCTTGGCGTTAATTTTGTATCCTGCTACATTGCCAAATTCATTTATTAAGTCTATTAGTTTTTTGACGGAGTCTTTCGGATTTTTTATGTACAATATCATGTCGTCTGCAAATAAAGACAGCTTTACTTGTTCTTTTCCAATTTGGATGCCTTTTATTTCTTCTTCTTGTCTAATTGCAATGGCTAATACTTCCAGTACTATGTCAAACAGGAGTGGTGAGAGTGGGCATCCCTGTCTTGTTCCTGTTCTTAGGTGAAATGTTTTTAGTTTTTGTCCATTGAGTATGATGTTTGCTGTGGGTTTATAATATATAGCTTTTATTATGTTGAGGTATGAGCCTTCTATTCCCACCTTGTTGAGAGCTTTTATCAAGAAAGGGTGTTGGATTTTGTCAAATGCTTTTTCTGCATCAATTGATATGACTATGTGATTTTTATCTCTCAATTTGTTTATGTGATGTATCACGTTTATTGATTTGCGGATATTGTACCATCCTTGCATTCCTGGGATAAATCCTACTTGGTCATGGTGTATGATCTTTCTGATGTACTGCTGGAGCCGATTTGCTAGAATTTTGTTGAGGATTTTGGCATCTATGTTCATGAGGGATATTGGTCTGTAATTCTCTTTCATTGTGTTGTCTTTATCTGGTTTTGGTATTAGGGTGATGCTGGCTTCATAGAAGGAGCTTGGAAGTGTTCCTTCCTCTTGAATTTTTTGGAATAGTCTGAGGAGGATAGGTTTTAGTTCTTCCTTGAATGTTTGGTAAATCTCTCCTGTGAAGCCATCAGGCCCCGGGCTTTTGTTTGCCGGAAGCTTCTTGATGACTGCTTCAATTTCGTCCATAGTTATTGGCCTATTGAGCTCTTTAGATTCTTCTTGATTGATTTTTGGAAGGTTATATTTTTCTAGGAATATGTCCATTTCCTCCAGGTTGTCCAGTTTGTTGGAATAGAGTTGTTCGTAGTATTTTGTAACAATCCTTTGTATCTCAGCAGGGTCTGTTGTTATTTCACCTCTTTCATTTCTGATTTTGTTTATTTGGGTCCTCTCTCTTTGCTTCTTGGTGAGCCTGGCTAGAGGTCCATCAATCTTGTTTATCCTTTCAAAGAACCAACTCTTGGTTTTGTTGATCTTTTGTATTGTTTCTTTGGTCTCTATGTCATTTATCTCCGCTCTGATCTTTGTTATTTCCTTCCTTCTGGTTACACTGGGCTTTTCTTGCTGCTCTTTTTCTAGCTCTTTGAGTTGTAGGGTTAAGTAATTTATTACCATTGATTCTTGTTTTTTGCAATAGGCTTGTAGAGCTATGAACTTCCCTCTCAAGACTGCTTTCACTGTGTCCCATAGATTTTGGATTGTTGTGTTTTCATTGTCATTTGTTGCCATGATGTTTTTTATTTCTTCCTTGATCTCTCTGGTGACCCAGTCATGGTTTAATAGCATGCTGTTTAGTCTCCAAGTGTTTGATTTCTTTGGATTGTATTTATTGTAGTTGATTTCCAGTTTTATGCCACTGTGATCTGAGAAGACGCTTGATATAATTTCTATCTTCTTGAATTTGAAGAGACTTTGCCTGTGACCCAGCATATGGTCTATCTTTGAAAATGACCCATGTGCACTTGAGAAGAATGTATATTCTGTGGCTTTGGGGTGAAATGTTCTAAATATGTCAATTAATTCCATCTGGTCTAGTGATTCATTTAGGATTGCTGTTTCTTTGCTGATTTTTTGTTTAGAGGATTTGTCCAGTGGTGATAGTGGGGTATTAAAGTCTCCTACTATGATTGTATTGCTATTAATCTCTCCCTTGAAATCTTCCAGGAGTTTTTTTATGTATTTGGGTGCTCCTATATTGGGAGCATATATGTTTACCAGAATTATTTCTTCTTGTTGGATTTCTCCCTTTAGTATTATGAAGTGGCCTTCTTTATCTCTTGTTATGGCATTTACTTTGAGGTCTATTTTGTCAGATATAAGTATTGCTACCCCAGCTTTTTTTTCATTTCCATTTGCCTGAAAGATATTTTTCCATCCCTTCACTTTCAATCTGTGTGAGTCTCTTGTTCTGAGGTGGGTCTCTTGTAGACAGCATATATATGGGTCGTGTTTTTTTATCCATTCAGCTACTCGATATCTTTTGATTGGAGCATTTAGTCCATTTACATTTAAAGATATTACTGAAAGGTATTTGTTTGTGGTCATATCTATTTTTGTGTCTATATTCCTTCTTACCTGTTTATTTCTTCTTTTTACAGTATTCCCTTTAGCAATTCTTGCATTGCTGGTTTGGTGCTGATAAACTCCTTAAGCCTTTTTTTTATCTGCAAAGCTCCTGATTTCCCCTTCAATTTTGATTGATAGTCTTGCTGGATATAGTATTCTTGGATTCAGTCCTTTGCTTTGCAACACTTTGTATACCTCTGTCCATTCACTTCTAGCTTGTTGTGTTTCTGTTGAGTAATCATTTGACAATCTGATGGGTGTTCCTTTGTAGGTAACTCTCTGTCTCTCTCTTGCCGCCTTTAAGATTCTCTCTTTATCATTTATATTTGCCATTGAAATTATGACATGTCTTGGTGTGGGTCTTTTGGGGTTGATCCTGCTTGGGACTCTCTGTACTTGCGTAACTTTTATCTTTCCCATATCCGGGAAGTTTTCTGTCATTATTTCTTCAAATAGATTTTCTAATCCCTGCTGCTCTTCTTGTCCTTCTGGCAGCCCTATTATACGCATGTTACTTCGTTTCATGTTGTCCCGAAGCTCCCTTAGGCTTTCCTCCTGCTTTTTAATTTTTTTCTCCAATTGCTGTTGAGATTGAGCTTGTTTCTGTACCTGATCTTCTAACTCACTAATTCGGTCCTCTGCTTCTTGTAGTCTACTGTTGAAACTTTCCATGGTGTTTTTGATTGTAGCTATATCACTTTTCATTTCTTCCTGATTCTTGCATAAGTTGTTGATTTTCTCATCCATCCGATGTATAAATTCCACGACCATTACTCTAAACTCCTTTTCGGTCATGTTGCAAGCTTCAGTTTCACTGATTTCCTTTCTTGGCGACTCCACATTTTCTTTCCTCTGTGAGTTATTTCGTTTCCCCATTCTGGCTATCACCAGAAAGCTCAAGCTTCCGTTTGCATGGACCTGGGCCGTGTGCTGTGGGGACTTCACTCCACCCGAGTTTCACTGAAGTGCTCTGACACTAGGACGTGTGGCTGCCTTTGGTTGGTGGGAACCAGACTTGCCCAGGGTCAGTGTCCCCAGTGTTCCGTGTGGTCTCCTGTGCACACTTAGATTCAGGGGCCCTGTCTGCACCACACTGTTGGTATGTGCCGAAAATGAGATCCTTAGCATGTGCCAGGAGTCAGAGTTTCCCTGTGTCTGCACCAAGAATCGAGTGTCAGAGTCTCTGTTGCCTTGTGCGGTTTCTCGTTGAGACTCAGGGTCCCTATGTGTGCATGCACCAACAATTGGGGTCGCTGGCTCTTAGTGTGAATGCGCTGTGAGTCAGGGATCCCAGGCAGCTGTGTCCGGCATGCCAAATTCCCTGAAGTGGAGCTGCGTCCTGTGTGTGCTCTCTCTACTGAGCCAAACCGGGTAGGGCGCACACTCTTAATTTCCTGAAGGTGAGCTGGCTCCGTGCACTCTACTGGAGTCCCGGAAGGGGGGCGGAGTCTGTCCTGCGCGCCAAATTCCCCAAAGGGAAAGCCCCTCTGTGCAAGCACTAAGATTCCCTGAAGGGAGAGCTGTGACCCGCAAGCCAAATTCCCCCAAATTCTCCGAAGGGGTGCCCTCTGTGCGCACTGACAGATTTCCCCAACAGGGAGCTGATTCTCTCCTGTGCGCTCTAGCGCGCGCCAAATTCCCTGAGGGGGAGCGAGTCCCTGCGCAAAGCTCTGCGGCTTGGGCGAGAGGCGGATCTATCAGTTAAATGGCGCTGTCTGCGCGCCTGCGGGGAGGGGGTAGGCTCTTTGACTCACGGAATTCTGCCGGGACGTCTGGATTCTTGTTGTTTGTTGGTCTGAAGCTGTGATAGCAGTTCTCTGTCCCCAGTGGCTGCAGCGTCCTGGTTTGTGTCAGAAGCCAGGATCCGAGTCTCAGGCAGCTCTGTTTCTCAAGATGCACTGACCTTTATTACCTCCTTCCTTCTACTCACTCTGGGCTTTTCTTGTTGCTCTCTTTCTAATTCTTTGAGTTGTAGAGTTAGATGATTTATTACCATTTTTTCTTGTTTTTTGAGGTGGGCCCGTAGCGCTATAAACTTCCCTCTCAGAACTGCTTTCATTGTGTCCCAAAGATTTTGGATTGTTGTGTTTTTATTGTCATTAGTTTCCTGGGTGTTTTTTAATTTTTTCTTTGATCTCTTTGGTTACCCAATCACTGTTTAATAGCATGCTATTCAGCTTCCAAGTGTTTGAATTTTTAGGGCTGTTTTTATTGCAGTTTATTTCTAATATTATGCCATTGCGGTCTGAGAAAATGCTTGATATGATTTCAATCTTCTTGAATTTGAGGAGACTTTGCTTGTGACCCAATATGTGGTCTATTTTTGAAAATGTCCCATGTGCACTTGGGAAGAACGTATATTCCGTGGCTTTGGGGTGAAATGTTCTGAAGATCTCAATTAAGTCCATCTGATCTAGTGAGTCATTTCGGATTGCTTTTTCTTTGCTGATTTTTTGTCTAGAGCTGTGGTTGGCAAACTGCGGCTCGTGAGCCACATGTGGCTCTTTGGCCCCTTGAGTGTGGCTCTTCTACAAAATACCACGGTCTGGGCGAATCTATTTTGAAGAAGTGGCGTTAGAAGAAGTTTAAGTTTAAAAAATTTGGCTCTCAAAAGAAATTTCAAGTGTTGTACTGTTGATATTTGGCTCAGTTGACTAATGAGTTTGCCGACCACTGGTCTAGAGGATTTATCCAGTGATGTCACTGGTGTATTAAAGTCCCCTACTAAGATTGTGTGGTTGTCAATCTCTCCCTTGATATCTTCCAGGAGTTTTTTAATGTATTTTGGGTGCTCTTGCATTGGGTGCATATATGTTTATCAAGGTTATATCATCTTGTTGTATCTATCCCTTTCATATTATGAAATGGCCTTCCGTATCTCTTGTTATGGCCTTCACTTTGAAGTCTATTTTGTCAGATATAAGTATTGCTACCCCAGCTTTTTTTTTTTCCATTTGCCTGAAAGATATTTTTACATACCTTCACTATCAGTCTGTGTGCGTCTCTTGTTCTAAGGTGGGTCTCTTGTAGACAGCAAAATAAGGGTCATTTTTTTTTTATCCATTCACTCACTCGATGTCTTTTGATTGGAGCATTTAGTCTGTTTACATTTAAAGTTATTATTGAAAGTTTATCGTTTGTAGCCATTTTTACTGTTTGTGCCTGTGTTCTTTCTTACTTTTTAATTTCTTCTTTTCACACCGGTCCCTTTAGCATTTCTTGCATTGTTGGCTTAGTAGTGATAAATTCCCTTAGCCTTTTTTCGTCAGTGAAGCTCCTTATTTCCCCTTCAATTTTGAATGATAGTCTTGCTGGATAGAGTATTCTTGGATTCAGTCCCTTGCTTTGCATCACTTTGTAAATTTCCTTCCATTCTTTTCCAGCCTGATGTGTTTCTGTTGAGAAATCATTTGACAATCTAATGGGAGCTCCCTTGTATGTAACTTTCTGTCACTCTCTTGCAGCCCTTAGGATTCTCTCTTTGTCTTGAACATTTGCCATTGTAATTATGATGTGTCTTGGAGTGGGTCTTTTCGGGTTCATCTTGTTTGGGACTCTCTGAGCTTGTGTTACTTTTTTCTTCCCCACCTCAGGGAAGTTTTCTGACATTATTTCTTCAAATAGTTTTTCTAACCCTTGTTCCTCTTTCTGTAGTCCTGGCACCCCTATTATTCATATGTTGCTTTGTTTCAAGTTGTCTCATAGCTCCCTTAGGCTCTCCTCCTGCCTTTTATATTTTTTCTCCAATTGCAGTTCAGTTTGGGTGTGTTTTGCTTCCCTGTCTTCTAATTCGCTAATTTGGTCCTCTGCTTCTCCTAGTCTACTGTTGAAACTTTCCATCATGTTTTTTATCACACCTATATCACTCTTCATTTCTTCTTGATTGTTACATAAGTTGTTGATTTTTTTCATCCATTTCTTCTTGATTCTTGCATAAGTTGTTGATTTTTTTCTCCATCTGGTTTATGAACTGTATGACCCTTATTTTGAATTATTTTTCTGACATGTTGCTTGCCTCTGTTTTGCTTAGCTGCTTTTCTGGCGATTACTCCTTTTTTTCTTTGGGGGTTTCTTTGTCTACCCACTTTTGGTCTCACCAATTGATCTAGATCAGTGATGGCGAACCTATAACGTAGCCATTTTTGATGACACGCGACCGCTGAGGCGGCCGCATGCTGAGGATGAAACATTTACAACTAGAGTCTTGGAGTTAAGACTCTAACTCCAAGACTCTAGTCGCAAATGTTTCATCCTCCCCTATTAGACACTCTGTGCCGGAGGTCTGTAGGCCAAAACAACAGAAGTCTGGCACAGAGCGGCTAGTTCTGGGACTTCCGGTTAAGCCAGGATCTTTGCCCTCACTTCCTCCAACAGAGCAAGGAGCAGCGGAACGCAGCGGGGGACGCATCTCTGGGGGCCCTGCCATTACCAGTAACAAATAACAGTTAACCACAGCAACCATTATCTACTGTTCTGGGGTGTCATGGATTTCTAATCCATCATTACTAAGATAAGTGAGGGCGAGGCTGGGAGAGGCGAGGGTTTGTGGTGTGCTATGGGTGCCATTTCCCACCATTAGAAATAGCGGCAGCCATTTTAATTCACATAAGGAACACCATCTTGCTCCATAGTGCAGACTCCATTTCACCACTATTACTGTTGTGCATCCTTATTATCCTCTATTTCTGCTTATTAACCCTGCCCTTTCCTAAAAGACAGTTATATGCACCATTTTGTGGTTAGTTAGGCTAGTTAACCCTTAATTGCCTGTAGGCCTAACAAGCTATCTATAATTCTTTCTTCTGTCACTGCCCCCCTGATGGAGAACCCAAAAAATAAAAAAAAACTAAGGTTAAGTAAAGGAAGTGGTAGTAGCAGTGGCCAACCCTTTCAAGAGACATGGATCAAGATGTATGGCTTTATAGAAAAAAATGGCAGATCATTTTGCGTTCTAAGTACTGAAACGGTAGTAAGCAGAACATGGAATATAAATAGACATTTTGAAACTAATCATTCTCAGCTCTTGGAAAAAAAGTGAGGATAAAAGGTAGGAATACATTTCCAGGCAGCTATACCTTTATAAGAGCCAATCTAATTCCATCCTTAAATTTATGAAATGCTCTACAAACTTATCATTTGCAAGTTTGAGCATTGCTCACTCTATAGCTCAGCATGGATGGGGGGTGGGCTGCTTGCATGGCTGCTGCTCCTCGGACAGGACCGGACTGCTCACGTGGCTGCTGCTCAGTATCAGGGCTGGCTGCACGCAGATGCCGTTCCTCAGATGAGGTGGGCTGCTTGTGAGGCTGCCACTTCTTGGACAGAGGCAGGTTGCTTGCAGGGCTGGTGCTCCTCATAGGGGTGCAGGCTCCTTGCACAGTTGCCACTCCTCGGATGGGGGATGGGCTGCTTGCTTGGCTATTGCTCCTCAGGTGGGAGTGAGCTGCACGTGCGGCTGCTGCTCCTTGGACAGGGGCAGGCCGCTCACCCAGCTGCTGCTTATCAGACAGGTGCAGGTTGTGTGTGGCTCCTGTTCCTTGAACAGTGCAGGCAGTGAAGGACTACCGCTCCTCGGATGTGGGCAGTCTGCTCATGTGGCTGCTGCTCCTCAGACGGGGGCAGGCCACTCATCCAGCTGCTGCTGGTCGGTTAGTTGCAGGCTGCATGTGGCTGCTGCTCCTCGGACTAGTGCGGGCTGCGCAGGACTGCCGGTTCTTGGATGTGGACGGGCTTCTCGGGCGGCTGCTGCTCCTCAGATAGGTGCAGGGTGCGGGCTGTGCGTAGCTGCTGCTCCTCAAATGTGGGCGGGATGCTCTTGTGCCTGCTGCTCTTCAGATGGGGTGGGCTGCTTGTGTTGATGCTGCTCCTTGGACAGGTGAGTGGGCTACTTATAATGCTGCTGCTCCTTGGACAGGGGCAGGCCATGTGAGGCTGCTGCTCTTAGGCCTGGGGCAGGCTGCTCGTGGGGCTACTGCTCCTTGGACAGGAGTGGGCTGCTCACGTGTCTGCTTTCCATGTTGTTGCAGTGCCCTGAGCTAAAGCGTTGGGCTGGTCAGAGGGGAGCTTGCTTCAGAACTCACAGGAGCCTGCGCCAAGGGTAGGTGGATACTTGACCGTGAGACCACAGCCGAGGTAGCAGGACCCTGGCAGGGGTGGCTATATATAGAGCCCCAGGTGTTCTCTGAGGGCACCCTGGGTGGAGGTGAGCCTGGGCTCCCAGTTACAGCTGCTCTCCCCTTCAAAAAGGCTAGGGCTCTGAGGACAAGCCGGCCTCCCAGTATTATTTGCAGTGGTAGCAGAGGCTGCCTAGTTAGGTGAGCCCGGTTAGCCTGCCCCAGAAGGTCCTGCGGGATCTAACTGCCTTACTCACATACACCCCGCCCCCCCCCCACATGACCACACACTTCTCTTTTGCTCCCTCCCTCACTCACACTCTCTCCCTCACTGCCGCCTTCTTCCTGCCTCTGTAGCTGCATCTGGGGTGTTATTGACCAGTTCGTAGATGGAGTTTCCTCTCCAGGTGTCTGGTTAATGTGGCTCACTCTCTAGCTCCTGGCCAGATAGGATAAAATGCACCTTGACAAGATACAACACAAAGGGAACAAAGTACAAATATACTCACAACACCAATGACCCCACTATAAGTAACCACCTGAGAAGAGAATTAGGGGAGAGAAAAGAGAGCACAGATGATATCAAAGAGAGAAAAAAAAGATAAGAGAGAGAAGAAAAAGGAGAATATATATATGGAAAACTTCACAGAACCAATAGATAAACAAAAACAAACGAACAAACAAAACACACCAAACACTCAGCAAATAGGGTTAGGGAAGAATCTGTAGAGGTTGAGCTTATATACAGAAAATAAGGTTAAGAATTGGATGAAAATGGGGATGTCCTCAGTTTGGTGTAGAGGAAGTGGAAAGAGTATGGGTGGATAAGAAGAAATAGAATGAGAATAAAATAATAATGATAATAAATTTACAAAAAAAATGATTTCAAAATTGGTATAAAAATAGTAAATAAAAATAAAATAAAATAGAGTTATGGAAAAATAATGCAAAAAGAAATAGAAAATAAAGCAAAAAATAGAAAATAAATACAGGGAAACTTAGAAAAAAGAAGAAAAAATACGAGATAAAA